>NC_052505.1:47349863-47581169 GCF_014356525.2 Nilaparvata lugens | reverse complement strand
AAGCAGTACTTGACCAATCTCGTATTGAATGTCCCTTTTTATATGAACTATAAAAACCTTGATGTGTTATTACCGCCGAATATGAGAACTTTTGAATGATCCAATCTTGTAGACTCATAAATTCTTGAGACACTGATTCAAACGCTCCAAAATCATAAACTCAAATTGTCGGGCAGGTTATTCGAGATTGATGCTTTATTTCCAATTACGAAATCTGAAGCAAATAACTCAATCCAAAAAAGTATTCAATAAAATAAAATTTATTCATTTTTTGTGGAATAACATTATCATGAAAAATTTCCCATGCAAATAGGCTAACAATGAACAAATACAGGGCACCTGTGAATATGAACTGTAACCATGAACAAAATACAGGAAACTGAATACTGGAATGCTGAAATATAGTGCATGGCTGGCTCATTAATTTTCATTACAAGATCCATTCCTGCTTCTAAAAAATGTTATCTCTAGTTATCTTATTGAGTGAGGTATAGTAAGCGCTCACACAGTTTTGTACCTGAACTAAAGATAGTTTTATGAACATATACGTATATAAAAAACAGATTTGCTACTATATTTTTATTTTTCAAACATAACTTACTAGTACTAGTAGTTCTGTGAACAGTAGACCTCACGCAGTATTCTCATCCACAAGTACCTGATTGAAACTATAGACCTTATGGAAATACAGCAATAGACTGGCTTCTCCACACATCTGTGTAATCACTTGTGAGCTGATTTATGATGAATAATTCTATAGTCTGATTTTCACTATAATATTGGCGTATGAAGGAGGCTCCTTTTCCCTTTTATATTATCCCTGAAATGCAAAATATCCAAAAACCTTGTATATACGTCGACGTGCAATTAAAAAGGAACATACCTGTCAAATTTCATGAAAATCTATTACTGCGTTTCGCCGTAAATGCGCAACACATAAACATATAAACATTTAAACATTAAGAAAAATGTCAAACCGTCGACTTGAATCTTTGACCTCACTTCGCTCGGTCAATAACTGACAAAGAATAACTAGAGCTAAAAAATGAGAATAATGTAAAGTTGTATCAATATTAATTGAAATATTATCAACATTTATCATGGATGAATGTCACACACTCACTCTCATCACAGATATTTCTTCTGATCCCACAATATTAGAACTGTTGACAACAGTATTTTTGTGGAAGATGCTTCAATCTTAACTATTGGATTATTACACGGATAATGAAGCCGGGCACTCGCTGGATATGAATGTTATTGAAGTAAGGCATTCTTCGTCAAAAGCGAAGTATGTCTTTGATATACAAAAACCAATCATAAATTTCGACCAGCGCATGCCTGCTTTCAACTTTGTCAAAGGAACAAGGATATTTGAAATGAAAATGTAGGCCATTGGAATAACCTGAGGGCGAAAGAGGACGGAAAAATACGGAAGACTGGGTAGCTATTGAAAGGAGTGAGAAAAGCCTTGTGAAAAATCATTCTGCAGTTGGAAAATTGAACGAATATTGGAGGAAGGGCTTCCTATATTAACTCCTTTGAAACTTCATGTGAAAAAAATCAATATTCATCTTCATAAAGTCTGACTGTTTCCCGTTGCTTTATAAAATTTGATAAATGTAGGCTACTCAGAAAATGTATAAACGTATCCTAATTTTTCTTTATTGATTTACAAAAAATAATTTGATATATTTTTTGACAATATATTCTCTTCCACACCTTATGGGTTTCCTCGAATAAATGAAAAGAATTAAAGACCTGATCCAGCCAGGTCACTCGACCCGAATATAATAATTATTATTGAAGAATCATTCCGATGAACAAGAATATATGAGTCCTCCAAGAATTCAATTCCTCAAAGTGAGTCTTTAATATCAATACATTTAACCATAAACGATAAATTCAACACAACGCATTCTCTTCGCAAATATAGTACAAACAGGGTCCAAAGTCCAGTCAAATAGTAATTTTTTGGGGAACGTCCCCGGAAAAAATTTCTCTTAAGTGTTTTGTATGTATTTTGAAGCAGTGAATCCGAATTTGGTGACACGCCAGAGAGTGGCTTCACCACTAAAAACTTCAAATTTTTGGACTTTTTTCAATTTTTCATTCAATCTCGAAAACCTCGGTTTTTTGGGAATAGGAATTCTCTATAAAACTGGAGACAAATAAATTTCCAATAAATTAAGTAGTAAACTTTGAGTATTATAAAGAAATTATTAAAAATCACATATCACGTGAAAGTACAATAATTAATTCTCAACAAGATTCCTTAGGAGTTTTGAAATTGAGTATTCAAACTTTTCAATATGTTCACTATGAACACAATTATAATAACACTATGATAGGATCTTCTCGTACTACAGCTCATCCTTCTCAGCTCGTCAAGGCGATTCGAAATCATGATTGTATCATGTTGAATTTGATAAAAAAATGTAAAAGGAATTTTAGGGGAGGGCGAGAGCACTCAATCTCACCCAGTTGAAGAAAAATCACGAATTTTAGATAAGATAAACTTTCAGAAATGAAACTCTCAATGTTTGAGCTGACGATTGTTTCTGAATTTCCGAAAATATTCTCACTTAAAAATCACATATTGGAAATATGGTAAGCTTTCAGAAATCAAACTTTCAGTGTTTGAGCTAACAAGTGTTTATGAATTTTCTAAACTATTAAGGGCCCTCGCCCTCCCCAAAAATTTCTTCCAAATGTTTTCTTCTATTTTGATTCAGAAAGTTCAGACGTTTTCCACGTCTGAGAATCAGTCAATTTTATGGAATTATAAATTACATTTACATCTCACTTCTCTTACGTACAATTTTTTGTCAGATTCTTTTCAAAGAATCTTCGTCCATGGTTTCCAGTAGTTCTTCGCATTCTTGTTTGAGTAAAGGAACTAATGAAACAATTTTTAAGAATGTTACTATGATCTAGAAAGTAGAAGTAAAGAAACACCTCTGAAATTATGATGCGCATTTCCAGAGTCTCATGGAGTATGTGAACTCATAATAGAGGGATAAGGGAGGCGGGTTTTTCATTTATGTATATCATTGATTTTTTTATCAAACTATTTGAATACTTACTCTCGATATGTATTGAAATGGGAGGTGGGTTCCTATTTATGTGTACCCATATATATCGCAGTTCGGAATAAATAAAAATTCATCATACTTTATTACTCTAATACACTGTTCTGTATCAAGTTTTGTGAACCCTTCTCGCTTTGTGTGAATGTTTCACCATCAGAACCTCAGACGATTTCAGCCTACTCAGTTGTCACATTGTGCGATTGTTTCCAGGTGCCACACCATCAATCACTTTGATTGGTGTTCATAATGTGCCATCGTTCCTTCATTTCTAACCTCAAACACTTCCCCAGACTCACATAGGCTCTTGTACATAATAAAGACCACTTCAGTTGTTGTGCCCCTTATTTGCATCTCGATTTCAAGGAGGTCATTCATAACCGTTTAATAACGCTAAGTGCTCGTAAACAATTCCCATACATGAACTATAATATACATTGCTTACTCGCTATACCTGTAGTGTAGGTTGCTATACTTGCAGGGAGTCTACAATGAACATATAGCTGAGTGAACACAGCCTTATTTTGGGTCGCTTATGTTCTTGTCACTACTAAGAAAGTATAGGCTGCCTCCCACTCACTACCACCAATAAACAAGGAATACTACCACACTCATAAAACAATCTCCTTTTGGTCTCGAAAGCGGGAAACATGACTTGGGGTGGTTTCTAGTGGATAGGACCACTTGCATTATGTAATTGGAAATGCGTGAGACTAAAAACTGCACAGGGAGGTGTTGAGGATAGCTAGAATTTGCTACATTGCTATACCATACATGATATAGTAAAAGTAGAAATAGGCTAGCAGAGCGCTGATGGAGAGCTGATTAACTACATTATTATTGATAAATCATTTTATAGACCATTCCATTTACTGTTATGAATGTAAATGGTGAGTGGAGGAAAATACTTTCTTATCCCTCCACACTCAATAAATCAGCTTCACAGGTCTTCAATCAATTGAATAGGTATCAGAAGTACTCTTAACAGTAGAAGTATTAGTCGATAAACATCAGAATTTATTAAGTCTCATTTTTGTTAAGTCATGAAAAATAATCTTCAAATATAGGCTAACCAAATGTCTAGTAGAGTGTTTTGCATTGTATTAATTCCAGCCTGAAACATGTTTCAGTATTCCAAAGTTTACGAGTAGCTAGCAATTGAATTTCATTAGATTATCACATTCACCTTGATTTCATCCCTTAAACACAATGATAATGAAGCCAAGGGTTGGTTTTGGAGAATATCATGAGCTTATTACTCAAATGATAGTACCCATACTATCAAATTACGTTAGCTGTATCGACCAAACGACTAACCAGTTGAATTTTTCAACGATCTAAGTACTAGATAGCGAGAAAATTGATATGATAATATTAATAATAGGTAAAGATAGTATGTAATAGCGAATAACCTCGTCTATTTAGTATTAAATAATAAATAAATAAATAATCATTTTATTTGTTCACGGACGAGCCATACAAATACAGAAATACAGTTAAATAGAGATACATGCACAATTATTCTATAATTCCAACAATAACCTCCAATAGAAATGAATTCTAAAGTAAAGTGTCAGTTCGTGAGAGAGCACGATTTCACTATCTATGTCTGTTATTAATGTCTCCACTCCATGTGGATTATCAAACAATCAAGACTTATAGAATATTACTGCATAACTGAAAATTTATAACATGAAATATTGTATCAAGACATGAATGGAATAATTATAATTCAAATAAATACTTGAATAACACAGCAATATAACAATTATAGATCAAACAATACTTCATAGCATATTACCAAAATTTACAGGAACATTAACATTACATTATAATACTACTTTGGATTGGTACAGGTACTTTAGGACAAGTACATTACTTAATAATTTTAACTACAAGATTTCAAGCTATTGAATAAACTTACAGGCATTCTAATGAGCATAATGATGGTAGTTAAGTCAGAACGAATAATTACTATCTATTTAGTATTATCTTTCACATTGTAGATTATATTGAAAATATGATGTGTGGATAACATCAATTTATTAGCCAGTACTTCTCAACCTTCTACGTTGAGCGACCCACCTTTTAATGCTTAAGAATCATATTCATTACCAATTATAAAAAGTTTGTTTCAAAACTCTACTCTCACACCCTTTTGAATCTGGGGGACTTGTTTATCAAGTTTCAAATTTTCTTGAGAACTCAAAAAACTGGAGTTGAAGAATAGCTTTCAATCCTCATCAATTCAAAGCTTTCAATCCAAACGTAATTTGAGGGCAAAAATCTTTCACACACTACTTCAGTTAAATCTGAATAACAAGTTGAAAGTTTCTTCAAAGAGAGCTGGTAAAACGCATAAAAGAATAGTGGAAAATAGTGAATTTCAGGCATGATTTTGGGGTATTTTTCAACATCCCTAGCTCTATGTGAATCGTAGATAAAGTTTTTTTTGCTAGAGGATGATCGTAAGCGTTTGCTTGTGCGTGGATAATAGGATGAGATGATCAAAAATAATATCCATGCTCAGTGCGGGATCCAGACTCACGTTGCAGTCGTGTCGCTGTAGTAACTATGTAAACACAGTTCGGCCATTGACTGGCACGCATTTAACATTTAATTGGCTAGCCCGATCACGTGGTACAAATCAGCCATTAAGATTCCGAACAAACTTTATAATATTATCTTAATATTGCATTGGAAATTTGGAACTTATCACTTATTTCACCGATTGGAAACATTATATTTTGAACTTTCGATGAGTTAGGTATAACATTTTAAAAGAGAAATTCATCATACTTCAATATAGAACAATAAATAATATAATTTCAAAAACACTGATAAAGCTTAAAACATCAATTTTTCTTCCCTCGGGCTCCTCGCGGATCACTTCTAGAGCTTTCGCGAACCACTTATTGGGAACCACTGATCTAGATAGATAGGCAGAAAAATAGAGTTCTATTTTATTGTATTCCCTTACCCCATTTATTGGATCTAACTCCTAATAATCTTATTTCAAGATACTTTTGTGGCTTAATTGAATATTATATGATTTGCTCTATTATTAACTTCGATGTTTTGGAATGTTAACGGCGGGGGAAAAAGTTGCAATGACCAAACAGTCTTTGATATTGTAACTGTAGTTGAAGCAATAGTTACAGCTAATGGCTTGCTCTACTAGAGCTACACTGCAAACGAAAAATACATAAAAAAAACTACTCTACTAGAGATACAATAAAATAACAGTGGACAGCAACTCAAGATAGGAATTCGCAAGTTACAAAGATTATAATACATATACACCATGCAGAAATAAGTCATTACTGTATGCAAATGACCTTAAGAGAGAGGTTATGTACGCATACAGGAGCACCGGACAAAACAAGCGTTAAATTAAACTGTTAGTTCCATGAAAAATAGAAACTAAAGATATATATATATAAAAAAGATATATATATATATATATATATATATATATATATATATATATATATATTTCTCCATAGTAATAGTTTAGATTCATATGGAAATCATTAATATAGTTATCGTATGAGCGTGATATTATGTACATCATTTTTGTAATAGTCCATGTGTCTATATAATATAAAAGCGAAATGGCACTGACTCACTCACTCACTCACTCACTCACTCACTCACTCACTCGCATAACTAAAAATCTACCGGACCAAAAACATTCAAATTTGGTAGTATGTTCAGTTGGCCCTTTAGAGGCGCACTAAGAAATCTTTTGGCAATATTTTAACTCTAAGGGTTGTTTTTAAGGGTTTAAAGTTCGTCTTTTAGCATGTATATTCTTCTTCTCCCAATCTCTTAATTATAATTGAAATTTCCATATCATATGTTACTATAGAACTATAATCTAGATAGAGTACCTCTTCGAAACAGTTGTTAACTGGCAACTAAATTAATAATTTTGTCAGGTTGGCATTAAGTTGAGTTGACTTTGTTAGGTTGGCACCAAGTTGAAGATTTAAATGCATTTATCGCGGAAAATTTGATTGGGCACTGCTACTTCAATCCTGGGAATATTATATTACTAGCCGTCAGGCTCGCTTCGCTCGCCATATCCGTTTAGCCAGGCGTTTAGTCTGGACCCCCGACTGGATTGTTCTAACATATGATAAAAATGCTCAAATGAAAAATGCAGGCGAGCGAAGCGAACCTGCTGATCTCATTCCTGGACGATCCAGTCGGGGGTCCAGGGGGCGGAGCCCCCTGGCTAGACGGATATGGCGAGCGAAGCGAGCCTGACGGCTAGTATATTATATAATTTTGTTTTGCAAGAGGACAGTGTTCTGTACATACAATGTGCATGAAAGTTGGATACATTAGACAGTGACAGAGTACATGGCTTCCAATCCTCCTGTGCTAATTGAAAGAAGCCATTTTTTCAGATGCAATTTCATTTTTATTATTTCATTGTGGCAGTTGAAAAGGGTTTCCATTGAGGAAGGAAACTAATTGAAAAATTCTGGTGTTGGAAAAAGAAATTTTTTTTTAAAATAAAGTTCTGTTTGGCCTGACACCCCGTACAAACAACCCATCAGCCTGCCTCGTACGATAAGGGCCAGTAATCGAATCACAATAATCAATAGTTACGCCTTCATTCCCGCTCACTAAATAGAAAATTGACAAGACTTTATGCACATACAAATGTCTAATGAGGAAGATACCGAGTCTACAGAAAAGGGGGAATGTATGATCGTGGCGACCCACAACTGCTACAATCCTTATGAGTGATTTTTGGAGTATGATTATAGGACTCATAATTGAATAGTAGGTGCCACCCCAACAGCTCAAACCATAATTAATTCTAGAGTGACCAAATGAATGGTAAACATCTTTTAAAGCTTTAAGATTACAAATGCCCTTTAATTGGTACATAGTTCTCAGGTATAAATGCAATGACTTTTTCAAGTATGAGATGTGGGCTTTCCATGACACATTTTGGTCAAGGAAAACACCCAAATATTTGACTGTATTCTCACCTTTGACAATTGGGCAATTACAATGATCAGAATTACAAATGCACGTATGCAGTTTAATGGGATCTGCAAAACTTAGACTGCCCATAAGACTGAACAAAATGTAATTGGTTTTCTGAACATTCATTGAGAGCTTATTGCAGGTGAACCATAATGTCAATTTATTGAGATCATGTTGCATATCCAACCGAAGATGATCTAATGTGTTTGAATATGCCAGGGCAGTGTCATCAGCGAAATCTGACCTTTAAATTCACCCATGAACAAGTAGTCATTGATGTAAACCAAGAATAAGATGGGTCCAAGGACAGAGCCTTGTGGCACTCCATAGTGGATTTCCATCAGATTACTAGTTACCTTTTCAATTCTAACAGCTTGCTTTCTACCCTGCAAAAATGATCTCAGCCACTCCAACGCCACCCTCCTTATGCCCGCCCTCCACAACTTATGAAGCAGTTAACTGTGGTTAACTGTGTCAAATGCCTTACTGACATTAATAGAAAGACCAGCAGCCCTGCCCCCACATCCCCTATTCAGACCAAGATAAATAGTTTTTAGAAAATTTTGCAATGCATAATCTTTTTTTAATCAGCTTTTCAAAATCTTTTGATAGAGTAGGTAAGAGAGAGATTGGGCGATAGTTACTTTTTGAGAATCGATCTCCCTTTTTGAAAATTTTTTTGACAGTTGCAATCTTTAAAATGTCTGGAAATTGACCTGAGTTGGATAAGTTGGACAGGTGAAGTAATATTTTAGAGGAATATGGGAGATTATCTTTTAGTATTCTGGCTGTAATTATGTCAATTCCTGAGCTCTTATTAATTGAAAGACTTTTTATAATTTTACAAAGTTCGGCCTCACTTACAGGAGCCATGAAAATACTCTTAGTACAATGTTCACTCTTAAATTCATCGGAGTACTGCTTGATCAAATCATCAAATATTGGAGGACAAGACTGCGAAAACCTTTCAGGCACTTGAATAAAGTATTCATTGAAGATGCCTGCTACTGTTTTACTATCAGTTATAACACTATTTTCTTCATTCAAATGAAATTCATGGTTGATCTTACTATCCCCGGGCAGCAAGGAGTAAAGAACTTCCCTTTTTTTTTTTTTTTTTTTTTTTTTTTTTTTTTTTTTTTTTTTTTTTTTTTGATTCTTATCATATTGATTCAGTTTGTTTGAATAATAGTTATTTTTAGCCTCCTTCACCCATCATTTTACATTATTTTTCATATACAAAAATTTATTTTTAATTACGACATTATTCGGTTCTCTTTTATGTTGTTTATAGAGTTTATCCCCAACAGCAACACTATTAGTTAAACCAGGACTCATCCAGCTTTTAACAGCTTGAGATTGGTGTTGTATTTGATGCGCTTAGTAGCTTTTTACTTTCCTTGCCCTACTACTATTGATAGGTAAGGAAAGTATTGCTTTCCAAAAAAAATTAAGGTACCCCAATTTCAAGTTTTCTATACGTTTCAAGGTCCCCTGAGTCTAAAAACATGATTTTTGGGTGTTGGTCTGTGTGTGTGTATGTGTGTGTGTGTGTATGTGTGTAAGTGTGTATGAGTGTATGTCTGTGAACACGATAACTCCATTCCTAATTAACCGATTCACATGAAATCTCAAACTGAAGGTCCTTATACCATGAGGACCCGACAATAAGAAATTCAATAAAATTCAATTCAAGATGGCGGAAAAAATGGCGGATAATTACTGAAAAACAATGTTTTTCACGGTTTTCTCGAAAACAGCTCTAACGATTTTCTTCAAATTTATACCATGGATAGCTTTTTATAAGCCCTATCAACTGACATGAGTCTCATTTCTGGGAAAATTGCAGGAGCTTCGTAATATTCTTGAGCAAAATGGCGGATAATTACTAAAAAACAATGTTTTTCACGGTTTTCTCGAAAACAGCTCTAACGATTTTCTTCAAATTGGTTCCATGGATAGCTATTTATAAGCCCTATCAACTGAAATGAGTCTCATTTCTGGGAAAATTGCAGGAGCTTCGTAATATTCTTGAGCAAAATGGCGGATAATTACTAATAAACCATGTTTTTCACGGTTTTCTCGAAAATGGCTCCAACGATTTTCTTCAAATTCATACCATGGATAGCTATTTATAAGCCCTATCAACTGACATGAGTCTCATTCTTGGGAAAATTGCAGGAGCTCCGTAATATTCATGAGAAAAATGGCGTATAATTACTAAAAAACCATGTTTTTCACGGTTTTCTCGAAAACGGCTTCAAAGATTTTTTCAAATTTATACCATGAATAGCTATTTATAAGCCCTATCAACTGACATGAGTCTCATTCTTGGGAAAATTGCAGGAGCTACGTCATGAGAAAAATGGCGGATAATTACCAAATAACCATGTTTTTCACGATTTTCTCGAAAACGGCTCTAACGATTTTCTTCAAATTCATACCAAGGATAGCTATTTATAAGCTCTATCAACTGACATGAGTCTCATTCTTGGAAAATTTCAGGAGCTACGTAATATTCATGAGAAAAATGGCGTACAATTACTAAAAAACCATGTTTTTCACGGTTTTCTCGAAAACTGCTTAAATGGTTTTTTTCAAATTTATACCATGAATAGCTATTTATAAGCCCTATCAACTGACATGAGTCTCATCTCTGGGAAAATTGCAGGATCTACTTAATATTCTTAAGAAAAATGGCGGATAATTACTAAAAAATCATGTTTTTCACGATTTTCTCAAAAATGACTTGACTGATCTATTTCAAATTCATACCCTGTATAGTTATCTATCAGCTCTATCAACTGACATGAGTCTTTTTTCTTGGAAACTAATGGGGTCCACCCCATCCTTGAGAAATGGACTTTGTAAACTCCTTCTCGTGCATGAGGTAGGTAGGTAGAGCAGTTATAAAAAGAACACATAGTCAAGATATTATTTCATCTGTAGAACAGCTGTTTTGACGACTTTAAAAAAATGACGACTGAAAAAAGTCATCGAATTTCACAATTTACACAAAGGAAAAAGTACTCAGGAAACAATTATATACACACATATTATACAGAAGTCTGATCGTAGTTTCAAATATGAGCAAGGAAAGTTGTGTGAGTGTACCACACCAGATTTTTTCAACATACAATCAACCAATTCGTAAAATTTGTGGAATGCCTCATTTGTATCATCCAGCTCATAGACACTTTGCCAGGACTGCTGCCTCAACATTTCACTTAGGTAAAACATAACATCACTATCATTATTCAACCATGCCTCACTTGACATAATTATGTGAGGCTTTTTAATCAAGCCATTGGGATATAACAAGAATGCATCGATATTGGAATTGTAACTACGGATATTCTGATGATAAATTATAAGGCCAGTAGATGTTGAGAAGTAAGCATCAACCTCAGCAACATCACTCAGCAACCGTCATGAAGGAGGTAATCACTTACATCAGCATACATTCTTATCACACATAAAGTATGATTGACAGATCAAAACGGCCGGGAGAAGGAAGGTTGCTCGGTATGACAAAAGCAATAACGGGGGAAAAATTTACATAATGGAAGGGCAAACACTAATAATACAAAGAGCGTACAATTAATGGATTGATCTGAATTTGTGTATCTATCAAATAGATTATTGAATAAATGAATATTATTCTCTGTAAAATGAGAATTGAATATAGTATAATCAGGTCTATGCTGATAATTAGACACTTTGTTTATATGGAAGTCATTTACTACTCCCGTTTGATAATAGAAACAAAAATCAATACTTTTTACCATTTCCTTATAAGGCATATAATAAAAATAAAAAACATGGAAAGCACTTATGATAAAGAAAGAGCTCATAGAGTACCCACTCATAATAGCAAACAGAGTTTATAGTGTGTTTAAGTCCTCATTTCAACGTATCAAAATTGCCTGCTGAGAAGCATCTTTCCGGACGAATATTTCCTCCTGCCTTGCCCATACGAACTTGTAGCCCTTTTGGAAGGCGACGCCCCGCACCAGCTTGAGACGCTCCAGGATGTGTGCTGGAAGATGTTGATGAGCGAACACCCTTCCATCCGGATAAATATTATCAATTGACTTCGTCGAGATTCCATGATTTGCCCTGTCCCTTGATGATATTTTTTGAACTCAGCAAGCCAGGTTTCTTTGTCTTGTCTACGGAAAAATTTCACGACAATAGGTTACTTGTTTTATTTTTAGAGGGTAGCCTATGAGCGGTGCTGATGTCTCTAGATGTCTGCTGGCTATTAATTGTAGCTATTAATTTTAATAAGGATCACGATCCTTATTATGCTAGACCTAACGAAGGAATTGAGACATCTTCCACGGCTGTTACCCAAAAATGACCACGGAGTTCCTTATTCATGACATTTGCGCTTGGACTAAAATATAAATTTTATGATAGTGATGTTACGGGGAATGGAAATGACTGGAGTATAAAGACTACGTCATACAGCTAATAACTTATCATTTACCTAACTAACTACAGTAATAAACGTAGAAAGAAAATCCCATGGAAGCTATACTTCTTCAACTTTGTCAACTTTAATTACAATCAAAGTTTTCTCTTGACCATGTTCAAGAGCTGTGTTCTGACTCAAACATTGCCTACAGTTAATCCGTCCGAACAGACGTAAATTTTCTACAAGTCAAAACTGCCTCAAGACATTGTTCTTTCGTGAAGTTCAGATTTAAGGAACTTAGTTGATTGTTTGGTGACCATCCAAATCCGTAGGAGAGTTTTGTCTCTCACTGAGGAAGTTAGCACCAAGGATTCTCCTCCACTAACAGTCGATATTTTCTCTCATAACTTTTTTCAATACCCACTCTTAAAAATTTGAAAATCTGTAAGTACAAATAATATTGCCCATTCGCCATTTTCCAGTTGATTGCTGGTGTAATTACGGTTATCTCTATCGTTTAAAGCCTGCTGTCCAAAATGCGATTGCATTCAACCCCTACTCGTATATGAAACGAGTTGACAGAATGGAAACATGGGAATGAACATTTATTCCCTAGCTAATTCGCAATGAAACATGAAGCGGAGATAGAGCATGATAGAATGTTATATCAAATCAAATCAAATTTATTTTCCATTTTCAAGACAAAAATACAATTGAATAATAATATACTATTATGCAATATTGTATACAAAATAATACACTTAATACAATACAGGAAAAAAACCTGCTGCGCATATATACCGTGGAGAAAGCATAATTAAGTATGTGTACGCTTAAACAATTAAGTTTTTCTGGCATAATTTCATTCTTTATGTGAATAACCTTTGTGTATGTGGAGAAAATTCACAATCTCAATGTCCTTTTATTTTGTCTAATGTCCTTTTGTTGTTTGAAAGAAAATATAGATATTTGTTATTTCTGTGCAAATACCTATACTACTTCGATAACACTTTTATCTACCTAGGATGAAGCTCAGTGAAGCAGAGCTTGAAGGTATTACCTACTTATTACTTATTGTACCAGCAAGAGCGTGTATTGTCTTGGGACAGAATTTCTGTTTTGACGATGTTAATCCGAGCGATTCCGCTAATCTTGGCTGTTGCACTCAAGCATTCAATAATTTCAGAAAATCCATGAGGGAGGCAGGGAGCTAATGCCAGACTTTGTAGAACCTGAACGTTTTGTACATAACAAGTGCTGCTCGTTCTTGCTCTTTGCCTCTTTTTGGTTGTCTTTCACCTCTCTCCTTCTCACCTACTTCGTTATTCTCTCTCACTCGATCCCCATAACGTTGGCAAACAAGTGGGACTTGGAAGCAGCGGCAGTCTTCATTGAATTCATACGGCCTTTTATGGAGCAGAAAATCTCTTCCAAAATGCTCGTAAAAGTGTTCCGCATTGCGTCCTCTCACTCCCACTCTTTCACTCACCCTTATTTTTTCTCGCTCTCTCTCTCTTACTCTCACATAATTGAAAGCTGTGTCTTTCTCTCTATCCAGCTTCCTAGAAAGGTACAGTTCACTACAGTAGCTGAAGACAATGAATATTTCTTATGGACATACAAGATATTGCTTAATCTTTTCATCTCAATGTATGTCCCGTCATACTCATTTTTTATTCTCAAGTACAGAGGACTTGCAGCTGAGTTTCCAGCAAACTGGATGCAAGAGCATATAACCCTCTTGGTAAAAGCCATATTTATTCTTACCACGCAAGTTGAGTGAACTCTCAAAAATAAATGATTTCGAGAAATCGCTTTTCCAACCTTCAATGGGAACCTTTTCCAACCTTCAACCTACTTGTTCGATTGAATGAAGCCAAATATATTTTAATATACGCCTATTGCATTCAATGGAGCAAGATCTGACTTCAATGTAGGCCTATGCTGGAACAAATCTGTAAGTTGAAAACATTCAACTGATTTTATTTCCCATGTTCATCACTCCATGATCTATTACGACAGCTCCTGATTTCTAATTCAATCTAAATATCGGGGCACCGAGCTTTGCTCGTTATTTATTTATTGATAAGCAGAACACAATTCTTCAAAATGATTGGAGAAGGACTAACAGGCACAGCCCAAAACTGTTTCTTCCGCGAATTTTGATTTATTTTGATCAATTAGCAAAATGATGCGCACACAGTAAAAAAATATTGTAGAATATTATGTTGTTCTAATAGCAACCCTTATTTTACAAGAATATTATAATTGGATATCATTAGATACTTTTGCTATCCTATTCCTAGTGCTAGAGTTAAATTTCCCGCTGTTTAGGTCTTGCTATATTTCCGATTTCAAATTCCCAATGTAGAATCCCCTATTTGTTTTCATTTCACTTAGAAGTCACTTAGTCACTAGAAACTATTCGACTCCTTTCCACTAATCTGTTTGTTTCCAATTTATTTTGAGTATGAACTTGAATTTTGAAGTTTTATAGAATGAATTACAATGATTCCAATTATCACTTATTACCGTCTCTCTTAGCTCGAGTAATTCTGAGCGCAATTCAAAAACCTTCGTTCAATTTTATCTCCACTCTAACAGTTTGTCTGCTTCAACATGATTCTGACTAGCAATAAAATTCAGCTCCCGCCACAGTGGAGGCCCAACTTGCTCGGTTTACAAGTACTGTAAGCTCTTTATCAGAAGATGTTGTCTACTTATTCAGCTTCTCGTCCTCTCGCGTATGCCTCACTGTTCTATTTGCATAAGAACAAACCCTTTTCCAGTACGGAGAGGCTGCAGATGAGTTTCTACTAAGCGCACAAACTGTTATGTACGATGAATACTGGAGGTGGAGCATGTGAATAGCAAGCTACAATATTTCGAAGAGGAAAAGTGGAGCTCCCTTTAATAGTACCAAAGATTTCTTACTCAGAATGAAAACAGTTCAACTTCGTGACTGGCAATTCAGTAGCTCTATTTCAGTATATTATCTCTAAAGATATTTTTAAAATGGAATCTTATGAATATACCAAATATATAATATTATACGTTTGATCGTAAAAGAGAAGACGTTCATTGTTGAAGAAACAATAATCAACAATAATATTAATAGTGAAATGCATACCTCCAATTTTTCAATATTTCTTGTGAAAATTTCCATATAGCCCATGGGTTATAGTTCTGGACCTGAAAACACGGTTTTTTGTTCCAAAATTAGCTTTAATCATCAACGTAATCAAGAGAAACACAATCATTCCAGCGCCGCTCTAACATTTCAATACAACTTTTGTAGAAAGATTTATCTTTCGCCTCGAAATAGAGCTCATTTTCAGCCTACCTCTTCATTTGTGCGAAATTTCTTACCGGCAAGCAATTTTCTCAGGTCTGTGAAAAGCCAGTAGTCACTGAGAACCAAATAATCATGGCAAATACAGTGGATTTGGGAGAAATACAGAGTTCAATTCATATAGGTTTGCCATTGTTTGGATTGACTAGTGACACGGTCGAGATGAAGCAAACATTTCATTCTTTGCCATAATTATGCGGTCGTTTAACGCATAATAATATTCAGTATTCGTGTTATTTCCTTTCTCAAAATAGTCGATGAATATTACACCACGCACGTTCCAAAATACCGAGGCCGATTATTGTGCTATCGAGCGTTTTTGACGAGGTTTACCAGTTGCTGTCCACTCAGATGACGTTCGTTTTGATTCCGTAGATGGATCCATGTTTCATCCATTCAGGTTTGTTACATTTAAACATGTCTAAACGCTCAAAAAAATTATTCATTTGCCATTATAAAGATAACAATAATAAATAAAACAAATACTTCATACTTTTCAGAATAATAATAAAATTTAAACTTACATTTTGTCACAAATTAAAATTGTGACGAGAAAATAATTAATAATATTATTGAAAGATGCTCGGCTATTAGCAAAGCTAGCTGACCGCGGAGATAAAGAGGGTACCGATGGCGCACCATCTTCCGCGCATCGGGAGGATTCTTACTGCCTCTGGTGGCAGCACATCTCCATCCCCCCCACTTTAGGAGAGTATTTAAACGCCGGACGAGCCCCAGACCACAGCATTCCGTATGTCCCTGACCTCCTGTCCTTGTACAGCGGCCCATTGGCTGCCGTACGTCCCTAACCTTCTATCCTCCCCAGGGCACAGCGGACCGTTGTCTGCCGTCCCTATCCTCTCATTCCGCAGGGCACAGCGGACCGTTGTCTGCCGTCCCTATCCTTCAATTCCCCCAGGGCACAGCGGACTGTTGTCTGCCGTCCCTATCCTTCTATTTCCCCAGGGCACAGCAGACTGTTGTCTGCCGTCCCTATCCTTCCATCTCCCCATTGGTTCCTTCTACACCGGAGCGGAACCAAGGCCATAAGGCCAATACAAAATTACTCCAAAGTGGTGTCATCAGAGAAGAGAGCGACCTTCACGCTGTCAGAAGCACCAGGAGGTGCTGTCTACACCAGCTGAGGCACAAAGACAAAAGAAGAGGAACTTTGACTTCCCTCCTTTCCCCGCCCACATTACGACTGATCTAAGTCATCCAGGAGCAACACCTGGGTATCAATCACCCACCTCTGAAGCTACTCAGGGTGTACGTGATAGATTGGTGCCCCCTTGGGGCACGAGGCAACGAAGTAAGAATCACCATGAGTGAACAAGGCGAGGCTGATTCAGATGCTCAGCACCAGGAGCTGATAGAGGGTCAGTCGGTCGAGGACATAAACCCCAAGGTGATAGCCGACCCCAGATTTTCCTGGTTCTATAGATTGAAAAAGGATGAAGCGTTTAATCTTCTACAAGATTGGGGCATAGTGTCATCTGGAACACTTGCTGAGTTGAGAAGGTTGTTAGTAGAACAACATAAGAAGATAGCTGTACGTTATCCCAGCCCAAGACCCGGAATAGTGAGCGGTAGCAGTGAGGAATCCGGACACTCAGCAACAGGTACTCATGCTGAAGTTGGAACCAACATTCACACAAACCCCCTCATGGACCCAGGGGCAGTATGTGACAAAGTAAGAAGCTGGAGACTGTCATTCGACGGCCAATCAGATGCTCCCAGCTTCTTAGAAAGGCTAGACGAGCTACAACAAGCCTATGGGCTTACTGGCAACCAACTACTAGTTGCCCTTCCTGAATTACTAGTTGGTAAAGCTACTCTATGGATGCGTAATCGTCGTGACCAGTGGAAATCATGGGACAATTTTGTGACAGATTTCAGATCACGCTACTACCCACTTACCTATGAGGAGGACCTCGAGAATCTAATTCAGGCAAGGAAGCAAAGGGAAGGTGAATCGTTTGACGAATTTCTCGAAGATGTACTGACACTCATGAGGCGACGAGGAGGTTTCACAGACGAAAATAAATTACAGAGAGTGTATAAAAATCTCCTCCCACGGTACAAATTGTATATTCGGCGATCAGATGTTCATAGTATCGACGAGTTAGGAAAATTCGCGAAAGAGTATGAACAAATCAAAGCAGAGGAGAAACAGAATAGACAGAACTCGAGAGTTCACAAGACTGAGGACACAAAAACGATTACAGGACCCAAGGTCGGGACAGTGATAACCCCTAGAAGTAACAGACCCTCTCTTAGCGAGTCTGAACCCATGTGTTGGCAATACAAGAAACAGGGGCACTGGAGATCACACTGTCCCGAAATCCTGCCATGTAAAAGATGCTGGAAGAGAGCACTCAAATGTGTCTGTGATATGCAAAAGGAGAATGAAACTCTGAACAAGACAGCAGTGATGCAAACAGCACACAGGATTCCTGTGATTGAAGAGTCATCAAGGGAAAACAGACTATTCATTACCGTGACAATTGGTGGTAAAAAGTGTCGGGCATTGCTAGATAGTGGCGCTGAAGCTAATTATATGAGTAATGAGGTTTATGAAGTTCTCCAAAAAATAGGGATGATAAGGAAGGTACCAACTCATCACCACGCAATATTAGCTGATGGACGATCTACCCCATTAAATGGGAAGCTGACAACTAATGTAACTATAGAACAAATCACAGTTCCACTAGTGGCGTCTATAATGGAAGGACTTGGACAAGATTTGCTATTAGGCATGGAATTTATGCGTGAAAACAGGGTGAATATTCACACATTCACGAGAGAGGTAGAGTGGGATCCTCCCCAACTGAATCCTTCAAGTCTGCTAATTATGTCGCGATCTCTCTTATTGGGGACTAAGACAACAGCAGTCCCAACAATATCAGCTGTAGATTCTGATTCTAAGGACAACAAGAGTCGCAACAGAAGGATGTTCATGCAGGTTGGTTTGAATGGAGTCAAACTTGATGCCTTGATTGATAGCAAGGCGGAGTTGTCATATATTCCAAGGCAAGAATCCAGGGGCAACATAGTGATGGATCACAGGGATGAAATGACTGACTCTGAACGGTGGGCCACGATTCATGCCCCAGCCACCAACACAAGTGGAAACTCTGAGAGGGATCTGAAAGAGACAACAGCACCCCCCACGGTCATGGATGTGAATGAGATAACACCACCCCCCACTGCCATGGATGTGGAGGGGTCCATGCCACCCTCAACGGATATGAAATTAGGAGAGCCAATGCAGTGTTCGACTATCAATGAAGTAGTCCCACCGTCCCAGGAACCCACACCAGGTCCCTCAAGGAGGAAGGATCCAGTGTTCTGTCACCGAGTCTCGACACCTGGTAAGCGCAATCGGGCTGGCAAGCCACGTATAAAAATCCAATTACCAGTTGGACGGCGTAAATATGTGCCCATAGACCAGATATAGATGACACTCATAGTGAGTGGCATACACCTCTAAAGGTGATGCCTGGGAGGTGTACACCTCTTAAGGAGATGCCTAGATGGCTCACACCTTTAAAGGTGGTGCCATAGAGGGCTCCAAACCACCCCCCCCCCAAATAGGAGTGGGGTGTCACAAAGTAAAATTGTGATGAGAAAATAATTAATAATATTATTGAAAGACGCTCGGCTATCAGCAAAGCTAGCTGACCGTGGAGATAAAGAGGGTACCGATGGCGCACCATCTTCCGCACATTGGGAGGACTCTTACTGCCTCTGGTGGCAGCACATCTCCATCCCCTCCACTTTAGGAGAGTATTTAAACGCCGGACGAGCCCGAGACCACAGCATTCCGCTCCCAACCTTCCTCTCCTGTACAGCGGCCATACATCCCTGACCTCCTGTCCTTGTACAGTGGCCCATTGGATGCCATATGTCCCTGACCTCCTGTCCTTGTACAGCGGCCCGTTGGCTGCCGTACGTCCCTAACCTTCTATCCTCCCCAGGGCACAGCGGACCGTTGTCTGCCGTCCCTATCCTCTCATCTCCCCAGGGCACAGCGGACCGTTGTCTGCCGTCCCTATCCCTCCATCTCCCCAGGGCACAGCAGACCGTTGTCTGCCGTCCCTATCCTTCAATTTCCCCAGGGCACAGCGGACCGTTGTCTGATGTCCCTATCCTTCCATTTCCCCAGGGCACAGCAGACCGTTGTCTGCCGTCCCTATCCTTCAATTTCCCCAGGGCACAGCGGACTATTGTCTGCCGTCCCTATCCTTCCATTTCCCCAGGGCACAGCGGACCGTTGTCTGCCGTCCCTATCCTTCCATCTCCCCAGGGCACAGCGGACCGTTGTCTGCTGTCCCTATACTTCAATTTCCCCAGGGCACAGCGGACCGTTGTCTGCCGTCCCTATCCTTCCATCTCCCCAGGGCACAGCGGACCGTTGTCTGCCGTACCTATCCTGTCTATCCTTCCTCTTCCTTCTACACCGGAGCAGAACCGAGGCCGTAAGGCCAATACAAAATTACATCAAAGTGGTGTCATCAGAGAAGAGAGCGACCTTCACGCCGTCAGAAGCACCAGGAGGTGCTGTCCACACCAGCTGAGGCACAAAGACAAAAGAAGAGGAACTTCGACTTCCCTCCTTTCCCCGCCCACATTACTACTGAGCTAAGTCATCCAGGAGCAACACCTGGGTATCAATCACCCACCTCTGAAGCTACTCAGGGTGTACGTGATAATTTTTAATTGGCAAAACCTACGTTTTTGTGCTAGCAACGAGTACCAAAAGATGTCATTTGATTTCATTTAAATAGTAGTAATAATAAATAAATGAATAATAATAATTGTAGAAATACATCTGAAAAAATGTAACCTATTGAAAATAATATCAAGGGAAAAAGTGTTTTTTAATAATAAAATAGATTCTAACTGTACATGAGGTGAAAAACATTGTTACTTCTGATCCATCTCTCTATATTTTTAATGACTGATTCATCAAATCTATCTGAAATTAATTGGTGTGGCAAAATATTCAACAATTGATTACTCATGTATATGAACTGCCTGTGGCAAACTGTGAAGTTTGTTCTAGGAATGCGGTAATGAGATAATAAACGGAAATTATACGACGGAATGTTACTTTCAAAGAGATTTTTATGCTCATGAACGGCTGGAATTAAATTTTTCACGTTAAGTTGATCAGAATTATTAACATGTTCTCGTTTCTGATCAATAGTGAGACAACGCGGCACCCACTTTGAACATACTCATACTCAGAGTTTTCTCATACTCAAATACTCATCATGCAATGTGATTCTCAAATACTCATCTCGTTTTACCTGCTTATGTGGACGTCCATTGAGTTCTGCATCATCGGTGTCTCCACTAAACCAGAAATAAAATTGTTTTTGATCCATTGTTTTGAAAATAACAAAATTAGCACCACTCTTAGCACAACAACTCGCAAACTAATGAATAGAATGTCATGAAATTCTGAAAGTTGTTTTTGAAGGTCACCATTGAGTGGAAAAAGGTTACTAAAATGGAACTAGCGCCATCTACGTGTTGGGCCCAAGACTTTTCAGCCCATGTAATTATTTATTTTAAAAATGTATTTTAAATGTGAATTTAATAAATGTATTTCATTATTTGAAAAATAAATTCAATTGTATCAAAAAGTATATTCATTCCAATTGAATAGTTCATAAAACCGATTGATAAACAGTTATAATAACTGAACATCATTAAACATTCATTGTATAGCTCCAATTTTGGGGAGATAGATTTTTGATGTGGGAGAAATCAGAATATTCTATTCAGTCCTTCCCAATATTGATGTGGATTTGTGTCGCCCCAACTTGGAATGGGGAGACCTTCTTGTAAGGAACAAGAAGAAAAGATATCGCAACTAGAAAAAGATAACAAGAGGAAAAACTTAATTATCCATGGTGTTGAGGAGAAAACCAATGAAAATCTAGAAGATCGGTTTTTCAGATTGATAAAACATGAAATAGGAGTGGAAATCGAGAATTGGGAGCTAGATTTCATCAGGCGTTTGAGGAAAAAAACAGGGAATACCAAAAGACCAATTGTAATCGTATTAACAACATGAAGGAAAAAGAAAATAAAAAAAATGAAATTTTGAAAAATAAAGGAGCATTAAAAGGTCAAGAGGTGTTCAGCACAGAAGATTTTCCTCGGGATATGTTACAGAAGTGGAAGGAGCTAAAAGAAGATATGTTTGAAGCAAGAAAACAAGGAAAGTACGCCGTATTGAAATATGACATGTTATTTATAAGCAGTGAGAATGAAAAACAAAGAAGAAAAGAGAATAATTGAGTATTTCACCGCAAAAAGAAGAACAAAATACCAAGCCAGCGAAAAAACGAGATGGTAAGCAAGTTTTCATCTTGGAAAAGGCTCTTTGGATGGATACTTCAAAAATAGGAACAAGGACTCACAAGTAAACGGGCGATCTACTGACACATCTCCAGAAAATAGAGAATAGGACTTACCGGAAACTAGGCTACCAACCAACGGAAACGATTATTAAAAGAAAAAAATATATATAAATAAAAATTTGTTTTCCCCAGAAAGGCTGGTCACCGAGGGGAAGTGTGACCGAAACCCCCCAGGTTTGATGATTGGTACACTGAATGTAAGAAGATCGAGTTTGTGAATTGGAAGAGGCATTACTAGACTTATTCTTGGTTTAGCAGAAGTAAGAAGAAACTCTGAAAAAAATATTTTCAGAAAGAGTGACTTCATTTTCTATCATTTCGGCGAGACTCAGGGTCAAAGAGGAGTTGGATTTTTAATCAGGAAACATTTAAAAGGAAAAATACTTGAACTTAGAGGTTTCTCAGAAAAAATCGCAGTCTTGAGGCGAAGAGTGGGAAGCTCTAAAACGTTGAATATTTATCAAGTCTACTCTCCCACAGCAGAATCGGATGTAATCGAGCGAGAACTGTTTTATGAATCCCTCACTACTATTCTGTCCCAAGATAAGAACAATAATTGGAAAAATTCTACAATATACTCGGCGACTTTAATGCACAGGTTGGTGTACAGGAAGACAACGAGGCGAATGTTGTGGGAAAATATGGATACGGGAGGAGAAACGAGGCAGGACAAATGCTAGTGGATTTCTGTTTTCAACAGGGCATGAAGGTGATAAATAAATTTTTCAAGAAAAGAATGGGAAAAAGTGGACATGGATCTCACCGAATCAGCATACAAGAACTGAAATCGACTATGTTCTAACAACATGCAGAGGCCTCATTAGCCAGTTCGAGGTAACTGGAAAAATTAAATTCTTCACAGACCATAGACTGATAACTATCACATTGTCTAAAGAATGGGCTTCAATGAGACCGAGGCGTGTTTGGAAAGGAAATGTTATTAGAACGCTGGAAAGAGAGACACAGAAGTTAGCGACCAATGTACAACACATCATTGAAAATAATGAATCGCACCTGACATTGCAGGAGGCCTACGATCTGATGGAATTTCTTGTTGTAAGATCATTCAAACAATCAGATTCAAGTAAACCAACAAAAATCTCACAGAACACGAAAGATTTAATATGCATTAGAGAGGCTTTGAAGAGGGAGAATCCAAAAACTTCAGAAGAAAAAATTGAATACAACATTCTATGTAGAACAACGAGATTTCATATTAGAAAAGACCTGAAAATTCAAGAGGACCGAATCATTTCAGAAGCCTTAGAATCGACTGGTTCAATAAAACAAATGAAGAAGGTTCTATCACATGGTCTTCAATGGAACACAGGACTGAAAGATAAACGTGGAAGAATAGATAGGAATAGACACGGAATAATTGAGAAAGCTACACTATTCTACGAAAAATTATTCAAATGCTCTGAGAATACAACATTTGCAATTCCAAATGCTATTACAGATACAGATATTACAGTTTTCCAAGATCAAGAAGTAATGAATTGTGTACAATCATTGAAGAAAAACAAAATGGCTGGTAACGATAAAATCACAAATGAAATGATTCAGACTCTTGCTCCAGTGATTATAACCCTGATGACGAATGTATTCGATAGAGTATTGAGAGAGCAGCAGGTACCTCATCAGTGGAAATCAGCCGATATTATACTTCTGTACAAAAAAGGAGGCATATACGACATAAATAAATAGCTTCCGTCCCATCAGTATTACGTCATCCATCAGAAAATTATTCATGAGACTATTGACAAACCGCATTCAACCGATCCTCAAATCTCAGCAACCCGTCGAGCAAGTCGGATTCAGGAAAGGCTTTTCAAATCTTGATAATATCCAAGTCGTCAATCAACTAATTGAAAAATGTTCAGAGTATCATATCGGTCTTCATATGGCATTTGTTGACTACCGGAAAGCGTTGATAGTGTTGGTCATGCATTCTTGTTCACGGCTCTTCGAAATCAAGGTGTTCCAGAGATCTACATTAACATACTGGAACATTATTACGATAACAGTACCGCAAGGGTAATTCTTTAAAAACCAGGCAAGTACTTCAGGTTAGAAAGAGGAGTAAAGCAGGGTGACCCGGCATCACCGACACTATTCAATGCAGCTCTCCAAGAGGTTTTTAAGCTGTTAAATGGGAGAGATTAGGAATTAAGATCAATGGAGAATATCTCAATCATCTTCGTTTTGCGGATGATATTGTCATTATTGCGAAATCGAATCTGGAACTGCAAGCCATGTTGCAAGATCTTGCAAACACCAGTGAACAAGCCGGACTCATCATTAATCCAGATAAGACCTTCATAATGTCCAACAGAGAAACTTGTGGAATAGAAATCAACGGTAAAAGGTTGAATCCGACAAATGAAGTTATTTATCTTGGTCAGAACTTTTCATTTGCAGCAAGAGAAGAAACAGAGGTGAAGAGAAGATGCAACATAGCATGGAAGAAATACTGGGCTTTGAAGTATTAGGAAGAGTGAAGATCTTAATGTCACAACAAAGGCAAAATTTCTAAAGTCATGTATAATACCAGCAAATCAAGAAAATCAAGAACTAATGAATGTCTCAGTAGAAGAAGTGAGAAAGGAAATAAAACTTATGAATGCTAAGAAAACTCCAGGATTTGACCTGATAACTGGCTTAGTCCTGAAGCATCTACCAAGGAAAGCACTCATCAAGCTAACAAACATCCTGAATGCTTCATTCAGACTTAGATTTGTACCAGGAGTCTGGAAAGTAGCTGAAGTTATAATGTTACTCAAGCCAGGAAAAGAACCACATGAAGTAGCTTCATACAGACCAATTTCATTGTTACCTGTGTTATCAAAGTTGTTTGAGAGGATATTATTGAGTAGACTCAAGCCAATAATTGAGAGAAAGCAATTAATTCCTAATCATCAATTTGGTTTCAGAAAAAAACACTCCACAATTGATCAAGTACATAGGATAGTTAATATAATAGAGAAGAGCTTGGAAGAAAAAAAGGTTTGTTCAGCAGTTTTTCTCGACATAGGGCAAGCTTTTGACAAAGTATGGCATGAGGGACTTCTTTATAAACTGAAGAAAATGCTTCCTAAGCAATTTACAGAAATATTGCAATCATGTTTGACAGGAAGGTACTTTAGAGTCAAATATGAAGATTCATATTCTGATCTAAGAGAGATAAAAGCAGGAGTTCCGCAAGGAAGTGTTTTAGGACCAGTCCTTTATCTTCTCTTCACTAGTGATATCCCTAATTTGGAGGAGAATACCACAGCCACGTTCGCAGATGACACCGCCCTACTAGCAGTAGACAGTGATGTTGGTATTGCAACAGCGAAGCTTCAGAGATCTGTCAACAAGATACAAGACTGGACCAAAAAGTGGAGAATGAAGCTCAATGAGGAAAAGTCGATTCATGTTAACTTCACCAACAAGAGAGCTGTGTACCTTCCAATCAACATCAATGGAATTAATATACCACATGAAAATCAAGCTAAATACCTAGGTATGACTCTTGATGCTAAGCTTCGCTGGAAAGAGCATGTCAAAAAGAAAAAAGAAGAACTGAACATAAAATACAAGAAATTCTACTGGCTTATTGGAAGAAACTCATCACTTTCAATACCAAACAAATTGCTCCTCTACAAGCACATCTTCAAACCTGTTTGGACCTATGGAATACAACTATGGGGCTGCACCAAACAGAGCAACGTCACCATCATACAAAGATTCCAGAACAAGGTGCTCCGAAACATCGTTGATGCTCCCTGGTATGTGCGGAACAGCGACATCCATAGGGACCTGGGAGTCAACATGGTATCCTGTGAGATTCAAAGGTATGCAGAAAGTCATGAAGAACGGCTCCACCAACACACGAACGTCGAAGCAATCCAGCTGCTAGACAACGGAGGGTTGGTGCGGAGACTGAAAAGAAGGAAACCATTTGAATTGGTGTGCAGTGAAAGTGGTGTCTAGTGAAAAAGCAGAGCAGTGATTGAGTGAAATCTAGCTTAAGTAGTACAGTTAATAGATGTACATAATAATTATTAGTAGGTAGCAGTAAGAAATTCTAAAGAGAGTTTCACTGTAGTCCATATTATATACAATTAGTAGATTAGGTTTGATGAAATTTGCTCATTAGTCTCAAGACTAGATAGCAATAGTAATGTGATTAATAAAAAAAAAAAAAAATGTTGCAAGATCTTGCAAACACCAGTGAACAAGCCGGACTCATCATTAATCCAGATAAGACCTTCATAATGTCCAACAGAGAAACTTGTGGAATAGAAATCAACGGTAAAAGGTTGAATCCAACAAATGAAGTTATTTATCTTGGTCAGAACTTTTCATTTGCAGCAAGAGAAGAAACAGAGGTGAAGAGAAGATGCAACATAGCATGGAAGAAATACTGGGCTTTGAAGTATTAGGAAGAGTGAAGATCTTAATGTCACAACAAAGGCAAAATTTCTAAAGTCATGTATAATACCAGCACTTATATATGGAGTACAGACCTGGGCTTGTAAGAAATCGTTGCTGAAGAAGGTTCAAGTCACTCAAACAGCCATGGAGAGGAGTATATTGAACATTAGGAGACAACAAAGAATCAGAAACTCTGTTATAAGAAGTAGGACTAACCTTGAGGATGTGACAAAAACAATGAAGTTGCTGAAATGGAAATGGGCTGGACATATAGCAAGACTAGAGGATGGCAGATGGACGAGAGAAGTTACCAGCTGGGAACCATCGTGGAGAACAAGAAGAGTTGGACGACAGAAAGCCAGATGGAAGGATGACATCGTGAGGACAGCAGGAAGTAACTGAATGGAGATGGCGAGAAACAGACAGAGATGAAGAAACCTCGGGGAGGCCTATGCCCGCTAGTGGGCCTAGTTTCTAGTCGATAAAATAAGAGTGCTATAAATATGTAAATATAACAAGAAAATCAACTACAGTACTGTATCATATGAAATTTCATTTTATTTGAAGAAGTATTCTTTTAAAAACTATACATTCATTTATTTTTATGTAAAGTGATTCTGGAGACTGAATAAAGGCTTTATTTATTTATTTATTTAACTTGGAATGAGTATTACGCCTATATCCTCATTCTCAAAGATTCCCTTATCAGAAGTGTGGATATAATATAATAAACTTTATTCACCTTTATGCTCACATTCATTACATTATACAATTGTGTAAACACTATTATTTAAAATGGCAAGTTTTATAATCGATTTTTATTATTTGAACTTCAAATTTGTATATTATTAATAATATTTTTTCTCAATGATATACAAATATTACTATAATTTTTTCCACGATCAAAATGTTATTATTTCGAATGCTTACCAACCAAAAAATCGTTCTGATATTTTATGAATAAAGGCACACCAATAGTTTCTATGAACGATAATAATCTACATATTTTGATATACACACAGTAGTATGTGTGTGCACCCCTCAATCCCTGCTATGATTCTAACGCTGAGGTACTTCGTACGATTGAGTAAGGAGGCAACAATAATGCTGATAATAATGAGTGATTCAAAATATCACCCCACAAATTGTTCTCTTATCAAGGGGGTAATAACAAACTCTTGTTATAAATATTATGATGCAATATATAAACTCTCCAAATTAGTCCAGGTTTCAAGGTATCTGATGAATACATGTCACCTAACAATGCTTCAGCCAACGTTTCCAGATATCTGATAAATATATGTCATCCGACAATGTTTGCGTTGCTGTATTAAATTCGACCCCACATTAATAACCATCATCTTGTCTGATGGCATTCACATGTTCCAACTCTTTAATGGACCTGGTTGATGCGCATCAATGTTTAGCACTGAGCTGGGCTGAGCTGGAGCGAGATAGTTGCGACGCTCAATTTCCATCGGAACGGCAGAGCAGTAATTTACGACAGTCGCCGCGAGGTATTTGCCATGTGACAAGGCTGGGAGCCCCATGTGGTCAATGTGTCCCCACTACCTCCTACTATACTGGCCTGAGCGCTTAGTGCAGCTATCCTTGGGGACCAACTTGGTTGACGGTGGAGGGAGGGGGACTGACTGCTTTCACCGAGTCGCGAGGTTTGAAAGCCATTAGATGGCCACCAGGTAATGACAGCAACCCTTCCATGGCTACTCTCTTTTTCTCCCCAACCCTCCCTCACCACCTTCGATGTAAGCCTATTTCGAAATTGCTCCTCCCTGCGGACACATGACTTGAATGAAGCTCCACTGAAAGCGATCAATTTGTTTTTTGTTTTTATCTCTAATCGGACAGAAAATGGCTTATTTTTATCTGCAGCCTCTACCTTGACGACCGCAGCACAAGCGAATCCGTGAGCCACATTCATGACCATGGACGATGAGAGCAATGCAGAATTTCACGATCTTCATAAGGATGGATCGCAAAGCATAAAAGCGTAGGCAACTCTAGACAATCACTTCTCTATTTCGTGATTAATTATGAAGTCCATTCTAAGATGATGTTAAATGTAATTTTTTCTGATGTTCTGTCGCATCAAAATTTTGTTCCGCCATATTGGAACCGCTATTTTGAATCCAACTTTATTTTTTTTGATTGGAAGATGGTCATATAATACATGATTTCAATACAGAATTTTAAGAGAAAATAAATGGTGAAAATCGCACATCGATATCTCAAACCGTTTAAAAGTTATTCTCATTCAAATATACTAATAAATAATCCATCTATCTATCTATACGGGATAGGAAAATTATGCTTGCATCATCACATCTGAACTTCTGGACTGATTAAATTTAAATTTTGCATATAGATTCTCAATTGAGCGATGATGGTTCTAGGTCTATTTCAAACTCTTCAAGATTTCATAAAGTCAAGTTTTCAGTTTGTCAAGTTTTAAAATAGACCCTTGCGGAGCACGGGTAACCTGCTAGTCCTTGAAATCAGGCCCAAGTGATATGGAAGTTAGAAAGAGATCTCATCATCGTAATCAATCATAAACTATCATCAGATTGCACTTTATTTACATGAAGAAATTTCATCTAATCTAATATTTCCCAACGCGATAATTTGGGCTCACTTTTGAAATAGCCTTAATATGTCTGCTGCTGAACTGTCAAGCTATACAATAGCTATAAACAAATCTAGAGTCAGTCAGCTCTTAGCTTTGCGAACGGACGTCAGAGTATTGGATCAGTGTTTGAAACAAACTCGTTGTTCTCTAATAATTCGCAGAGCAAATAGCAGCGACTGTCAGTTGTTCGTGTTAACCAAGTGAAGCAAGAAAGTTGTTCTCAATCTCACTCAGTGACAGAAGAGCGTTGTTCACATCGCAGAAATTGGGCACTGAAGCGATCCTTTTGGTCTGACATGTGTGAAGAGACTGACTAAAGATGACAAAACAAGTTGATAGTTAGTTGGATATACTATTTGCAGAGGATAAACAATCGGAGCGTTATCTGGATACAAGAGTTGTATCAGATCTGGCCAGAAACCATCGCTTCTGATGCATCAATTCATGTTTGTCTAGACTAACATTCAAACTTTGAACGGGTTGAGTTGCGAACTGATTTCATTCTGCTCTTTTCCTATAATAGGCTCAGTTGGAAAATTCCGCTTTCATGATAAATATATAATCCTAAAATCAGTAATAGATTGACCTCCCCACAAAAGAGTGTTCAGAAATCATCTACAATATTAACAGCGAGTTAAATATTGAGTAAACGCAAAACGTGTCTGCCTGAAATGGAATAAAAATGAGAACGGAAATGATAATACTCTTATCTGGCGGAGTGTTGTGATGATACTTTTTAGGTGGTTAGTTTTCTCTACCTCTCAAAATTACTACTCTGCTACTACTGCTACTTTTTCAAACATAGACTAATAATACTACACGGCTTCTGGGATGGTCTTCCATTCCTGCTGAGTTGCCAAGTATATTATCATTTTATAATACATATATTCCGAAGGAAAGAATTGCCTTGAACATGATTGTATGGGATAGGAAATAATGTGCTGATTAACTTGTAATTTTGCATACAGATGGGTATGAACTTATTTTCATACTATCAATCGCGGAACTATTATAATAATATAAAAAATAAAACAAATTTATTCAAATTGTAAAATCCCCCTTTTTTCTGATCATGGCATGATCATGAAATGGTTGAGACCCCCATAGTAGAGTAGGTTAATTTCCGATTTTTTTTCAACTGCGGTATATTTTATATTGTATTTTAAAGGAAATAAATTTGATTTGTTAATATTCATTTACGGTTTTTGAAGAATTGATATTTAAGTGAGCGTTAGCGAGTTCTTACTTTTGACTTACTAGAGACCAAAGTCGTTTTCTGTCCGTTTATATGTTCTACAAAATCACTTTAGAAAGAATTGATCAATCAGCTTCAAAATTTGAATAAGTTTTCTTCAAACCATTTTACAGGTAGAGTTTGTTGGACAACAAAAATTGACTCACTCCCTCGTTCTTTTTAAGGATATAAAAATAAGATTGGGAGTGCATAAGAGAAAAATAGTCAGCTGGAATTAATTGCATGTTATTTCTATGATTTTTTCAACCATTTAAAAAGTTTATGCTATAATTTAGACTCAATGCTAAAGTCTTTGTCCATCTCGGGTTTGCTTGTTTGTTAGAATTATGGAAAAAGCTTAATATTTTTTCTTTTCCAAAGATAATTGGACAATAGATTTCATTGGGATTGGAAGAATTGTAAGAACCCTTCGTAATCCAATTTTGTGCAAGTGCACAATAAAATCAAAATTCTATCTGTCCGTTTGATATTTATTGTAAGTTTGAAATTTATAGATTGAACCTCTAAATTTGATGGTTGACTCCATAGAATTCATAAATTATTCGCAATGGATTACAATTTTCAATAAATAATTCATTCAAAATATGCTATATAGAACAGTGCTCTTATCTCAGTCTCAGCTGTTGATAAGTGAGCCTTATCGCTCAACAGGTAACAGTACATTTTGATGCTCTTTCTAACTTTAACAATAATGATACCTCCTATTTCATCAATTAATTCCATTTCATAGTTTTCAATAAATTCAGGATGTCACAATACTCAATATCAGGGCATCGAGTTTCGCTCGTTATTTTTATTTATTGATAAACAGAACACAATTCTCTAAAATGATCGTGTTTATATTTTACAGCTGGCTATACATCAGCTTATTAATTTCGGGGATACGATATTTTGATTTTCCACAGAATCACTCGCTCACTCACTTTTTACTTTCCTTGCCACATTAGCATAGGTAAGGAAAGTATTGCTTTCCGAAAAAATTAAGGTACCCGAATTTCTAAGTTTTTATACGTTTCAAGGTCCCCTGAGTCCAAAAAAGTGGTTTTTGTGTATTGGTCTGTATGTGTGTGTGTGTGTGTGTGTGTGTGTGTGTGTGTGTGTGTGTGTGTGTGTGTGTGTGTGTGTGTGTGTGTGTGTGTGTGGTGTGTGTGTGTGTGTGTGTGTGTGGTGTGTGTGTGTGTGTGTGTGTGTGTGTGTGTGTGTGTGTGTGTGTGTGTGTGTGTGTGTGTGTGTGTGTGTGTGTGTGTGTGTGTGTGTGTGTTGTGTGTGTGTGTGTGTATGAGTGTATGTGTGTCTGTGTAGGCTACAATATATTTCATCTCCCAATTAACGGATTGACTTGAAATTTGGAACGTAAGGTCCTTACAATATAAGGATCCGACATGAACAATTTCGATCAAATGCGATACAAGATGGCGGCTGAAATGGCGAAAATGTTGTCAAAAACAGGGTTTTTTGCGATTTTCTCGAAAACGGCTCCAACGATTTTGATTAAAGTTATACCTGGAATAGTCATCAATAAGCTCTATCAACTGCCACAAATCCCATATCTGTAAAAATTTCAGGAGCTCCGCCCCATCTATGCAAAGTTTGATTTTAGATTCTCGATTATCAGACTCCAGATACAATTTAAACAAAAAAATTCGAGTGGAGCATGAGAATCTCTACAATTAATGTTCAGTAACATTTTCACCTAAAATTAAAAATAAGCTCGAAATTCGAGAAAATGTGATTATCCAATTGCAAACTGTTGGCAACTGTTGATTCTATTAAATGATTCACTATGAAGAGATAGCAGACCTCATGTATCTCCATCGTTATTGCCCTGTCACCAGCTGGCTCAAATCTTTGAATAGTAGACTTCATATGCGCGGGAACACTAGCGTCAGGTGATCAATTTTCATAACGGCAAGGAAAGTTGTGTGAGTGCGCCACACCAGATTTTTTACTATCCATAGCGGACGAAAGTCTGAATAAATTATCCTTTCTCTAGAACATTTTCTATAGGTTTTTCAAAATCTTTCTCGGAAGAGCCTATAAGCTGCGGATTTTAAAATCAGAATGAGTGAGTTCTTCAGCCCAGCGGGCTCACTAGTTAAGACTTATACGATTTTGTATTGGTTTTTCTGTTATTATGGGGATACGTTTATCGTGAATATAAAGTTGGAAGCCAACTTTTGAGCTGAAATCCTTGTGTTCCAAACATTCTCCTGAATCTGATCTCTCAAACGTGAGTCTTGGATCAAATCAATGCACCATGGCAATATCTCTCCATTCATGACTGAATAATTGATTAGAGTTGAGCGCTCCGTCCGTAAACTTTCCAGTTGTGGGATGATGATAAAAACCGACAACTAGTACCCCTGAATCCCTCCCATGTTGGCAGAAATTCTTAGTTAGGGAGATCGCGCGCTTTCGCTTCCCGCCATGCAGTGTTGCCACATGAGCCGGAAAATTTCGACTAACGGCTTGGAATAATTTCCCTCACACACGCATCGTTTGTCTGACCCTCCAACGCTATGATTACTAATATTTTTGTATCCCCCCACTTCTAATATAAAGTATTATAGATCGTAGCTATAATACAAATGCCGTCTGAAAACCATTTTTCGGTGACGAACAAACATTAACACACGCTGTGGAGGAGTATAAAATGAATCTACGTGATAGTAGCATTTCCCCAAACAGTATACAGTGGAGATAATGTCCTCGCTTTGTTTCACAAGATTCACAGACCTCGTTAGATCATGCTCTCGTGCGTCAGCTCCCTGCTGTGAATCAATTTTCACAGGAGGGGAAAATATGTCTGTAATCATTGTAGAGAATGTGAGAGGTGGAGAAACGACCAGAAATGTAGCCTCTGACATCAAAGTTGAGGTGACGCTTGTTTGGTGCTAAACAGTCACGTGGCCAATTCAAACAAGAAAAGGTACCGAAAACTAATCAATGGAATTGGGAAGTTTCATGAAGGATATAAGCGGTTTTTCCAAAAGAGATATCTGTATGAATAGGGATTGACTCTCCATATAAGGAGAAGTATCGGTTTGGGATTCGAAAAGTAGGTTCTCTGAAAGTAGATGATTGATGATCTTCTATTTGATTTTAAATCAAAATTTCTCATAAGTTTATTATGACATTCTATAACGAATGCATAACATTAAGAGAAATAATGAAATGAGGCGAACTTGCACAGCAGCAGCCAGACGGAGAAAAATCAAAACTCTGCATGCAGAAGTGAGGAGACATAATATGCAGACAGATGGACGTTTGTGTGCGCTGTAACATTCTAAAATATGTGGAGGGATTCTTCCTTCATCTGTATACTACTGCTGTGTGCATTGGCCTTCAGGGCTAAAAAGTTTTTAATGCTGAGAATACAACAGGCTATTTTTTCAAATCTCTACCAAATTGAGCATAGTCCTACTCTTTATAAATCGTTCGTAGAAATTATAAGAGTAGCTAATAGCTAATGAAGAAAGGTTGACACTTCAAACTAATGAGCAGGTCCGAATATGGATGGCTTCATCAATATTTTTGTTCACACTTCCTCTTTAATAGTCCTAATTTCACTGAACGAAAAGTTTAGTCAAATTACTTCGATCAAAAGCGTAAAAAATGCTGGTATTGCCTCCTGTTTAAATTCCAACCTTTTTGGTTTCGACAAACAAATAATGCTAGGATACTTATGGGAAAATGTATTTGTTCGAGTAGCAATAACTCAATAATTTCGAATGTGAAGTTATCTATTCAAGCATTTTCAAGGGCAACTTGATATTTTTTTGAATATGTTAATCTATCTCGACAAATTGCTCCATGAAAAAAGCAGTAAAATGAAATAACGATGGTGTACAACTGTAACTTACTCCAAATATTCTATAGAACGGACGGTCTATAGAATATAGCTTGTGGACGGTTGTCATTCTTCCCGAGAGAATTACATTATCCTATACATGCTGCTGGGTGCACTCATAGCATATGTCTTGGAATTCCTCGGGGGCATTAACTTTCCATAGATTACTGGAAAGGCTAGGGCCATTTCGAACCTTGCACTACTTATTCACAGCCATTGTAAGATCCTCCATCATATCTCATTGCTGCTGAAAGGCCGTAAATTTTAGTAACAAAAATAAATTCCTGGTCAAAGTTTGAACTAGAGCGAGTCGCCACAAAAAGTTTATAACTCATGAAATATTTAGACGTTACGACGAAACTTCTCCCTCTACAATACCACGTACCTTGACTGGTGAGAGAGGGAAGAGTCAAGAGGTAGACGGAAGCTGGAGAGGAGCGTCCCGCTTTCCGAACAGCACCGAATACACTTTTGATTCTTTTCTGAAGAATTGATGACCAACTACAAAAGAGCAGCTCGATTATGGAAGCAATCTTTGAAGAAAAACGTTTCCTGATAGCTTGTCGGAAAAAAATCTGGTGAATACAAGTTTCTCAGGTAAACAATATTCATTAGGCAATCTATAGTTTAAAGCAGTAATATCACTGGGTACCATATAGATTGATGGGATCAACCACTTATCATGGAACATTTCCATGTCAACTCTGAATAAAGCGTCTATCACCATCATCATTTGTAAAGTGTCTGTCGAATAAATAAGATTCTGGGTTTTCAAATCTGAAATTGCATAAGCTTATTGAATCATAAGTTAGTGATAAAACTATTTTTTGATAAATAATGACGGGGCATTTATTGCGGATGATGTCCCAATATGATTTTTAAGCTTGAGCGTGGGTGATGGAAAATGTGTGGGTGGTTTGATTAGTTTATCAAACGTCCATGCCTACCGGCAGGATTCGAACCCGCGACCTGGTAGCACTAGCAGACTAGTTGTCTCGGCTATCCTGGCCGGCTTGAAGATGAGAAATCACAAGAAATAACATGCGTGGAAAGATATTAGAATATCATTTATTGAAGTGTAAAATCAAGAAAATTTTAAGAAGAGAGTAGTGCTTTAAAAGATAGGTTGATTTCATCTTAGATTTGATCATAATCAATCATCTTATTTTATTATATAAAATAATCTCCATCTTACATTTGATTAACAGGTTGGGCGAATTTTAGATGCGATGGTGGAGAAGGAGGAGAAGGAGGAGTTGGTTAATCAAGGATGGTGATGAAGATTGGATGAAAATCATTAGAATTATAGAATGCTGAATATTTGAAGAGCAATCACAGTTGATACTATGAATGAAATTGGAAAAAATATAGAAATAGTTATAAACTTTCAATTTGAGATTCTCCAAAAATATTAATAGGTTTTTCAAATTTAAAAATGTTCAAATTATTGACAGATTTTCCAGTATTTAATCAACTCAATTTTTTCGTTCAATTCAACTTTGTTGATCATATGTGTTTCTGGTAGACTAGCGTATAACATTGCTCGTAGCACTAGCATCCACAAACTGATTAACGAGTTCTTTATGCTGACTACCAATACTGTACTGAATGGGAACGAATACTTTATCAATAGGCAAACATAATTTCGTCTGACAGTCTATTTAATCTCCGTTCGATGAATGGAACGTTACTAATTACGTCCAGAAAATACTAATTATACAGAGTTATCGCATACAAAACTACAAATTATAGAGGTCGACAATAAACCAGCGCTCGATTTTACTACCAATCATCGAGGGAACCGGAATATATAGCATTACAACGAATCATTGAGGTTTTTTCAAGGGACCGAGCTTATACTACGAAGTATAGAGGATTGCGAATTACAGAGCTACGAATTATTGAGGTTCTAGTGTACTAATTATGTAGAGAGTAACACTGACTTCAAGAAAATTGAATATGAGTTGAACAACTAGAAGATATACACACAAGACGTACAATCGTTTTAAAGTGGTATCTTCTTCCACCTCCCCTCCCTCATTCACCTTCTTTTCTTCTTGCATGTTACAACTTGCAAGTAGAGTTGATGTGTACCCTTTGGCTGTTTATTTCCATCCAATTAAAAGCATATCAGCTTTGCAAGCAGTGCTCGTTTCCGCTTTGCTCAAACAAATATTTGAAACTTTAATATTGCACTTCCTTATTAATTAATGCCTGCAATATTCGCTAAGCCAACTAAGCTCGCACGCTGATATAATATACTGTTGTATGCAGTTATCAAGATGTTCAAAGCAAAATTAGAAATTTATGGCGCTCAACTATCAGCAAACAAAATTCCAGAAGTTTACAGCGTAGAGACTCTACTGAAGATCTAGTTCTCAACGTGAACTAAGTACTTTTTGTGTAGTTGAGAAGTTGATATTGTGATATATTCATATTAAATGAAAAAGACCGAGACATTGTCGAATGGTGTAATAACTGAAACCGGTCTTTCTAAGTATCAATAAATCTGTGATTTTTTGGCAATTTCTCAGTCTTTTTCATTTAGGGCCGTTTGCACAGTATAGATTGCTAAACTCGAGGTTGACTCAGTAAACTGAGGCTATGTAGCTACTATTTTCTTGTTCAAAATCCACAGAGCTGTAAGCTGTACGGTAATAAAAGTGAAAAGCCATCAAGAAATTATTTAAAAACTTATGTTTAGTTGGCACCAAAAAAAATATTTTAGAATGTAAGATAAAAAAGTTATATTGTTGTGCTTGAATCTACTACTGTCTTCCTCGTTTATAAGAAATCTCTCGAAAGCAAAATATATCTGTTATGTGTTATTAAAAACATGTTTTCTAATCAAAGACCACTGTTAAAAATTGTCCTTATTTCTATCAAGTGGTTTATTCAATCACATACTAATTGGCAGTTGCTTTACTCAAGTAAAAAATTCTCTATCATCCCAAAAATTTCAATTTATTATTCGTTTTTGTCCAATTTTTCTCAGTTTCAAAATTTCTTCTCAGTCATCTTTATGAATTGCATTGAAAACTTCTATCAATTCCTCCATTATAATTATTTTTACATTCAAATAATGATTCACTATAACCTAAATAATTATTATTATCGTCTACAGAAGTGATAAAAACAACTGTCGAAAAAGTTTCGACAAAAGTCGAAAGCTGTTTCCCCATCAAATCTTTACAGATGTCAAGTTAATCCAAATTATTTGGTTTAAACCTCCTGCTTTGGAGGTTTAAACTTTTCCAGAGTTTAAACTCAATACAGAGTTTAAACTGATACTGTGCAAACGGAATTTCAGTTTAAACCAAAAAAAATCCAGATTTGGTTTAAGCTTTAGCTTAAACTTACACTGTGCAAACGGCCCTTAAACTGATAAACTGACAATCAGAGATTGACAATGGTGTAATAACCGGAACCGGTCTTTCTAAGTAGGTATCAATAAATCTGTGATTTTTTGACAATTTCTCAGTCTTTTCCATTTAATATGAACTAAGTACGGTAACAGTGAGATCAAAAACAGATGGTAATTTACTAAAGATGGGAGTACAAAAATACTTGAGTTGGAGATTCTTGATTTGATGAGTATGGAGATTTAAAAGTTGCCATTCAGTCCCAGACGTCAGAATAGGCTGAGTATGGATGAAAATATAGTAGTATATTTTTAGAATAAAAAATTCAACAAGATAGTTTCCTTAAAGGTACCAAGAAACAGACAACAGAAAACGACTCATACAAAACAAAATATTCACAATAATTAGAGTACATCTTGTAAGAGTACTTGTTGATTAAGTGTATTTTATTAATGTGGATCAGAAAATAAAAAGATATTAGGTTCATATCCATTGTGGCTGCAGAAAGGCAAAAGATAGAGCACAATGGCCCTGTAACCTATTAATTATTATTATCAACACCGTAACTATCAATTAAGGATAGTTGGGAGGTGAACATATCAAAATTTCCCACCCTTACCCTTGAGCTAAGGGAGTTGCGGCTGAAGGGGCCGTGGTTTGCAGGAGCCATGTTTTGGTTTTTCGCATACAGAATGGGTGAAAAGTCCGAGAACGGCTTAATATCTCATACACAAAGGTAATAAGATGGTGGGTGTGATTGGGGATCCTACTCAATTTGAAAATACTACTTTACTATGACTTTAAAAATCTGGTCCGCCATATTGAATGCAACTTTATTTTTTTAAATAGGAAGGTGGTCATGCAATACATGATTTCAATATGGGAATTCCAAGAAAAAAAGAATGGCAGAAACCACATATCGATATCTCAAACCATTTCAAGGATATTTTACATTATTAATCAATACTATTCAAAGCAGAAAGGAGAGAAAAAAGTCTGAGAACGGCTTAATATATCATACACAAAGGTAATTTGATGGTGATTGTGATCGGGGATCCTACTTAAATTGAAAATACTTCTTTACTATGACTTTAAAAATCTGGTCCACCATCTTGTATCCGCCATGTTGAATGCAACCTTATTTTTTTGAATAGGAAGGTTGTCATATGATACATGAATTCAATACGGAATTTCAAGACAAAATGAATGGCAAAAACCGCATCGATATCTCAAACCGTTTAGAAGATATTCACATTTTTAATCAATATCATGCAAATATGAAATTAAAATACATAAATGGTATTGATTGATAATATGAATATCTTCTAAACGGTTTGAGATATCGATGTGCGGCTTTCATCATTCTTTTTTTTAATTTCGTATCTCGTATCAAAATCATGTATTGCATGACCACCTTCCTATTGAAAAAATAAAGTTGCATTCAAAATGGCGGATCCAAAATGACGGAACAGATTTTTAAAGTCATAGTAAAGTAGTATTTTCAAATTGAGTAGGATCTCCAATCACACCCACCGTCAAATTACCTTTGTGTATGAGATATTAAGCCGTTCACAGACTTTTCACTTGGTTGGTGATTTATTCGAATTTGGTGATTGATTCGCAGGCTTTTTGGTATTTTTGTTCATGTGCATTTGGTTGTTTGTCATTTGTCTTACATGACACTCGATCCCAACATAATTTTTCCACTTTTTCACTTGGGACTCACTACGCCTCTCAGCCGTTCACTTCATAAATATATCCGAAGAACGAGACCTTTTTGTTAGATGTGTCTACACTTGTCTGCATTAGTTGGATGTTTCTCCACTCTGGAACCTTCCATAAGACTCAGTTTGTCAGTGACTAGGCCTACACTTTGTCATCGCATTCACTCACTCGCTCCCGCTCAGTTGTTCGATCATCTGTTAGTTGTTTCAGGTGTCATAACATTTTCTGACTTATTTGTCAATTAATTGTGCTTTCACAATAGAGTTAACTGTTTGTTGGGTATTCTATAAGAATATCTAGTCGCTTGTCACTTCAACTATCAGAGTGTAAATTGTGTGAGCACTGCAGTGTCTGAACTGGAAGGTCTAGTTTAGTCACAGGTTTGATTACTATAAATCTCTTCTCGCCCCACTTGGATGTAATGAGCTGGTTACGTGCGTCATATGGAGGCCGAAAATGATTGTTTTCTGACCAGGCCGGTAAAATTTTTACGGCCCTAGGGCTGTAAAATAACCTTGAAGTCAGCTGATTCTGATTTGATGTGAACATGTTTACAAAATAGTTTATGAAACGGAATCAGTTTATGCTTCTAGAATTGAATAAAGTATTTTGCAATAAGATACTATCATTCTATGTGGATAAATGAAATACAAAAAAGATACCGGTATTATAAATTATTCAAATTCAATTTTCAGAGTATAATAGAATCTAACCTCAAACCTCGTTTATCACGAAACATGGTGAATAATTTTGGAACTCCTTCGGCATTATCCATGGTGCTGAAAATTTTTACAAATAATTTATGAAACGGAATCAGTTTATGCTTCCAGAATTGAATAAAGTATTCTGCAATAATATACTATCATTTTTGTTGTTGGTTATCCATCTTGTTTCCACTATTATTATTACTATTAAATTTTATAAAACTTTTAAGTGAAAAAGCACTCACATTCTTTGATGTGGCTGATGTAGAACTATCATTTTATTTGAATGAATGAAATGAAGATAAGATATATATTATAAACTATTCAAATCTGATTTTCAGAGTAGGATAGAACTTCTAACCTAAACTTCCCAAGTCGATGACAACAAGCATTGTTGACGTTGACATTCAGATTGGCCAAATTTCAAGTGTGCTAGAACAGCTGATCAAAAAACTTTCCATTATTTGTGTTTATTATTCAATAATTGAAACATTTATAATAATATCATCTTATTGTCATATAAAAGAATAAAAAAGTATAAACTCAACCTCCCACATAATTGAACATAATCTTTTGGGTTATTTAGACTAATCAGAATAAAAAATAAAAATATTTGGACAATTTCCTGATATTCAGATTATCTCAGATTTGCTAAAGCTATGACCTTCCACTTTTTCTTTCGGAAGTGCTTAATGAACAATTATTCTCATATCTATTGTATATTTTTCTGTGTGGCGAAAAATAGCATTTGCACCACGGGCAAAAATGTTTTTCCGGCTTTCAATCTTTTCTAGTCCTCGGCCTACGGCCTCAGACTTGAAAACCGATTTCGAGCCAGAAAAGTCTCATTTTCGGCCCTAGGTGCGAAATATACTATTACAGTCCATTATGTCAAGTTGGATAATTTTACAACCCAGCTTTCCTTTCGCCAGCGCTCACAGCAAATAATATATTGCAAACTTTAAGTCAATTTTACAAGAACCGAAACTTGAATCCAATGTGCCAATTCAGACCCTTCTTCGAATCTTGTTGTTTATGTTTACAGGCTGCGACGGCTCCAGCCGCGCGGCTAGAGTCGTCGCTAAGGAATTGCACCTTATGGTTTACCATCTGTAAATCAAGTAAGACCTCAGAGCGACATCAGCATCTATTCAATAATCCGATTCATTGTAGTGAGTAAATTTTTTACTGATGAACTGGATCCGGAAGCCTTCAAGTTTGCAAAATGAATTTTTATTTTGCTGTCGTGTATGGTTTTATTTTGTTTTGAAGTGCATTTACCGAACAAGTGTAGCAAGTTCCTACTTCTAACTGGAGGCTCCAGTCTTTGTCTGTCTGTAGGTTTGTTTGTATGTTCAACAATAACTTTTGATGCTTTCATAAATCAAATTTAAATTTTCAACACATATTTGAATCATACAAATTGATTTCGTTGTGGCCAACAAAATTGACTCACTCCTTCATCTTTTTTAATCATTAAAAGTGTTTGAGAAGAATAATTATCATTACAAATCATAAATAAGCAGTAAACTGGATAATCATTGCATGCAATTAATAACTCAACACTACTTTTCTTGAATTTCAACTGCTTTCAATAGAACAGTTGATGGAATATAAGAGGCATTTAACCCACCCTACCTAACCTCCCCTAACTAGACCACCTTACAGTATCTAACCTACCCCCAACACCCCTAACCTACTCAACCCACCCACCCCTGTAAGTGTTTGAGCGAATTCTTCAGCCAGGGGCTCAATAGTAATTTCCAACTACTTAACAATATGATTTTGAACTCATTAACAAAATAATCATCTACAGCTCTGTAGAAAGATGCCACTTTTAGAAAGTTTGAAAACGTTGTGTAACAGTTTACAGCTTATTTATGATTTGAAATGATAATTATTCTTCTCAAACACGTTTAATGGTTAAAAAAGATGAAGGAGTGAGTCAATTTTGTTGGCCACAACGAAATCAATTTGTATATTGATTCAAATAATATGTGTTGAAAACTTGAAGTTGATTTATGAAAGCATCAAAAGTTATTGTCGAACATACAAACAAATTGAGAAGGCACTGGCAGCTGTGAAGTCAAATTAAAAATCGTTCTGTACTAATTAATGTATTTTAAAAATAATTTTCGTGTATTCATCATATTACAATTTTATTTCGTGATCTGAACATACTCTTTTTAACATCTATATCAAAAATTTTTGATCAAAAGTGAGTTTTATGTTGAAATTATTAGTGAATCTGGACTATACCAAGATAACCTGCAAATACATTGAACATCGAACTTGGGTGAGATCTATGCATGCATTACTGATAAATTCATTCTACAGTGAGAAAATACTAAATTTTGGAACTTTAATGCTAATATCCAATCTAAATTGAAATATTTCTTGTAAAATTGGATTCTATGTAAAATTTCACATTATGACTTAGCATCCACATGCAGTATTCTGTTTAAACATATCAGTGCATGCATCTCAACTCGTAAAAAATATTTTGGTATAATATTGGATAGTTTTCGAAGAATATCATCTCAAATAAACTTGAGAGACTACTCTTGATAGGTAGATTTGCTTGGTATTTTAATAATATCTTTGTCTTCCAATACCTAACTAAATTTTGATTAGTAAAAAGGGAAGTGTCATAAACTAAGTGATATAATTTCAGCATCTGAATTCTCAGTGTCTACAAAAATCATTTTATGCTGCAATCAAACAAACCTTGAATGATATGTTATAAACTTAATTTGTAAAATTCAAGTTGAATATAAAAATTCTTATTATTAGGAGGTTAGTTATACAGTTATTCAAACCTTTATTATTGAAATGAAACCAAAGTATCAGAGACTTCAGAGTAGTAAGTCGATTACAGCCCTCACCACAATTAACATAACTAAAGCATCTACATCTAAAATCAATTCAAGATACAACCAGAACATGAAAGAACAAGTTGAGGATAGTCAAGTTAATCTACAAAGTCAATTTAAATGCGAAAAATGCAACTTGTCAGTTCTGAAAAATCATAGGACTGTAACATGCGAATGTGATGGCAATGTGTGGTACCACATAACTTGTGTTAATATTCCAATGGAGCTATTGGAGATATTGGAAATGAACAAGTTAGGACGGACTGTAATTCATTACAGCAGATAAACAAGACAAAAGCCGGTACAAACTCTAAACTGGATTCAGGCATGATTATCATAAACAATGAACACATTACCAGACCAAACTCTATGACTAATAGTCAAAGAAAACAAACAGATATGATAATAAAACTCCTATTGGACGACATCTGTGAACTTGGAGATGGAATCAATATCTTAAAGAGAGAAAACATTAGACTATCAGATGTTGTAGTTAAAAAAATGGATGTAATATATAAGCTTGAAAATATCATCTATGACTTTTCACAGGAAATTCACCCAGAGCAAACCTGTCCTAAAAGGGAAGAAATTGAACAGGAGACAAATACCTTGATATATCATGGAAATGGATCTAAGGAGGATAAGACAAATGAAGACTCACAGGTAAATGGTGAGATGGAACCAAGGTTACAAATGAAATGGTTATTCGTGCAACTAGTGCGCAAAGTGACAGTTCATGCCCCAGCCATAGGCAAGGGTGGAATGGCTTCTTGAGTGCAGCAGAGGAACTTTCCGCACATATTTCACATTTAATTTTTCCTACAGTAACCATTGAATATGAGAAGTGGTTGATTGAATGATTATGGGTAAAATGATGGCTGAAATCCATCAAATGTTTGTGTGTGTGTGTGTGTGTGTGATGCTGTTATTAATAGCAACTTTAATTCATTTAAAAATTAATAATCCAATTGAAGTTGAAAATTCTCAGCCAAAGTTCTCATTTTTATTCATTCAAGAATCAGAAAAAATACAGATGGAACAAAAACTTCACATTCAAAATACACGCCAACAGCTTGTTGGCTGAACCGAGATGCAAGATGGCTGAACCGACAAGCGCGCGACCTAGCAGGAAGAATCGTACCTAAGTTTGTTTCATCCAGCTAAAAATTACTGAAACATGATTCAGAAATTTAGACTTTTGCTCAAATTAACGAGAAAAATGCTCAAAGTAAACTGAAAAATATTTATAAAAATAACATAGACAACAGAAAATATTTATTGTAGTATTGTTATGTTTTTTATTATTTTTATTTATATGAATATTGAACGGTAATCATTTAACCTCAAAATTCGAATAAAACAAACAGACTCTACCTAAAAAAAATACTTTTAAATGTAGGCTCAAATAACATCTATGAATGAAAGACACCTAATCAGGTGATGATGCCACTCTGGTACACCATTGAGGCAAACAGCAAGAGATTCCCTGATACAAGATTTTCTGTCAACTAAATTCCGATTTGAAATGACTGTAATGAGAGATTCATTCATGATACAAACGATGCCTTGAGATTTATGTGCCATTAACTGAATGCAACATTTATGTGGACAACTCAAGACTCTTGACTAGAGACCACCTGAAATGTGACACAGTCCATCTAAGCTGGGAAGGATCAAAGATACTAACAAAAAGCATGATAGGAGCACTCGGTGTCATGTTAAACAAGAAAGGACACCCAAACAGAAAAATAGGCTCAATCACGCCTCACCCAAACTAAATCAAGTTTTGCAAGCAAATATCGGGAAAAGTCATGGAAGCCATACTGAATACGTAAATATCAGAACAAATGAAAACAACAATACACAAAAAAGATCTAATATGAAAATAATGTTTTTGAATGCACGATCCATATTTAACAAAATAGAAATGATAGAATCAATATTGCATGATGGGAGGTGTGACATTGTCTGCATATAGCAGAAACCTGGTTGAATAATACGAAAATGAAGAAATTTAAAATTGAACATGATAGTGTATCTGCTGAATTTCACAGGAGGAAAAAAATCGAAGGTGGTGTAGCAATACTAAACTCGGTTTCCAGCATTACAAAGTTGAGTTCTATAACAAAACTGGAAGAGATCTCAACTTAGGAAGTATTTGAATGTTGCGGAGCTCTCATGAAGTGCAGTAAGTTCAAATTCATATTATTAAATATATATAGGCCACCTCATCGGACAAACTTCAATCATTTTATGGAATTATTGGAGACTACCATCAACATGATCAAAAATGACTATTGCAATCTACAAATTGTGATATGCGGTGATTTAAATATTGACAATTTGGTAGATGATTTTCACAAGGAAATTTTTTATGATTTACTAATGTCTCGAAATCTTCAAATTACTTTTAAACATTGTAACATATTAAAATCTGAAGGGCAAACAAAATCCCTATTTGGGAGAATTTTATAGGTCTGAAGTGAAATAGCTAGTCTATTATTGCCAAATGCGATAACACCTATTAAAAAATTAGATAATAACAGGTATCATGGCTAAAATTAGAACAGCCGAATAGGAAAAGAAAGTTATTTGCTACTTATATTATATTATATAAAGTATTTGAAAATTTGAGGTTAGGCTTAAAATACCTACTGATCGGCGACCTCATAAACGATCAAGTCGCATAACGTGAAAATCTAGCCAGACACCTTGGCAAAAATTCATTGTAAACAAATGGTATGCAAATGGAGGACTTTGGAAAGCACATGGCTAATTGTTGTAGAGGGAGAAACAACTTATAAATACTAAAAAAATCTTTTATCTGTAATGAATATACTTGAACCACCAAATAAAAATAAATAAGAATATTAAGGAAGTAGGATGTTCCTAGGCGCATGGATACAGTAGTGAATTTGCATGAACCAATCAAATTTCAGTAATCGATGAGTGGCAATAGAGAGCCGATTCAAATGTATTTATAAATATTTCTATAAATGATAAGATTTTATAAATTATTACTATTCAGTTTATGTATCGGATATGATCCGAGAAAATATAAAATATCATACCCAAGATATAGGTAATAATTTAGTAGATTGACACGGACTATTTGAACCTTTAAATGGTGTAGTAGCAAATTATTTGAATATATGTAAATTTGTAAGTCAGAAATGAAATTGTAGAAATAAGGGTAGAACCTGCCCACTTGCCTGCCAGACACCACTATGGAACGACACTGAAATTTGTAGAGCACAAGACCCTTTATTACATTGTACTTTTTAGAGACTTAAAGTTTAAATTCATTAATTAATTTTTCATAAGACTTAGTGAAGCTGCATTGAAGGGAAAGTCATTTAAATATTTATTTAATCACTTGGAGAAGATGACTTCGGCCACCAAAAATCCAGGACTACCAGGAAATTCGGATTGCCGCCAACAGCTTATAAAAATTCAGCACGTGAGTGATATATCATCGAAATACGGTATATAAAGTTAGGGCGCCCTCAGTGCTTTGAGTGAAACAAATATAAAAGCTAGCTCGTCGGAAAGGTTACAAATATTAAAAATTATTATAAAACTTGCGCAAGTCTTAAGAAGGTATAAGAAATATATCTTATTAAATAAGAGTATGTCAATTTACATATCCAAAGGTACACAAATTAAAGGGAATATTAAATTTTAATCTTGTAATACAAACGCTCACTCAATCATTGATTCTATTTAATAATTTGTAATGATATAATGTAGCTCTTGTTCACTGGATAAATTGATTCATCTACTTCCATCAGAGGCCGAACCTTATGCCCTAAGAGATATACATATATTATTGAGAAATATACTGAAGCCTATAGAAATTAATATATTCATAATCTTTGATTTATCAATTTATTATTTTATGATTTTTGGAAAGAAGATATAAAGTGGGATTTTCTAAATTGACAAGCAACAGCAAGTCGATACCTAAGCTGCATACAAATAAATGCATATTATCAATGAATCAAAAAAAGCACATGGTAATGTTTCATGCTAAAGAGCTAAAAAGTAGTGTACCAGTCTGTGATATTTTATTTTCATATATATTTATTCTTGTATTTATTGTGTGTGTTTGTTGCTCTATATATTTCCATATTTATGTGACTTTTAATATTTATTTGTACAATATATGTATAAAGTTTTTTATGGTGTACCATTTATTTTATTCCCCAATACCACGCATGACAAATTTCATATCCATTTATAAAATTATCAGTATTGAAGTATTGAGAAAGTTACCATCCAATTTTATCATTAATAGGATAAGCTGGTTTACACAGCAATATATTGCATTGTTAATTAAATCTCTGGAAATAATACCTTCCAAAGATTTCTATAAATTGTCCAAGAGCAATAAACTGCAGGAGCTCCTGAGCAAGCCTGTAAGGATTTTATCGAAGTTTTGTTCTAAAAACCACAACCAGACTTGTATATTTTTGCCCTCATGCTTTACCGATTGCAGCCAACCCTGGTGAATCGTTATTCATTAAAAAATAACGTCAGAACATCATACAAGAATAGATACAAGAACTGAACGTCATGCCAACTTGATTATTCCATAACAGACATTCCAAACCAGTATTACACAATTGAGATATTGCCACCAATTCTTTCTGATCATGACATTATTGTTCTAAATCTTGATATAGTGACATAAAGAGTAAAGAAAAAACTGAGAAGAGGAGATTTACAAGACCACAGCAGGACCTATTCAAGTATTTATTGGCAGTTCAAAATTTGAAGGTTGGTTGAAGATAGTTTTAATCACTTTTACTCGACTTTCCTATCAACTTTTGACAACTGCTTCCCAAAATTAATATTAAAAGACAAAGACAATTCACATGTTAAATGGGTTAAACAGGAAATTCTTGAATCACAGGATCAATTCGGGGTGGAGAGAAGTTGAGTGTTTTTGACAGTGAGATGCAGGGGAATGACTTTAGTTTGTGGCCGGTGACTGAGGATGAGATAGCAAACATGATTGTTTGAATTAGTTCGAAGACTAGTGTGGGGGTGGATGAGGTACCTTGTAATTTGTTGAGTGTCTGTATAGACACTATAGTAGAGCCATTGACATTGTGAATAAATCATTTGAGCAGGGCGGCTTTCCAAGTGCAATTAAAACATCTAAAATGGTTCCAATATATATAACATTTGACTTGTCGGGGTGGAGAGAAGTTGAGTGTTTTTGACAGTGAGATGCAGGGGAATGATTTTAGTTTGTGGCCGGTGACTGAGGATGAGATAGCAAACATGATTGTTCGAAGTGGTTCGAAGACTAGTGTGGGGGTGGATGAGGTACCTTGTAATTTGTTGAGTGTCTGTATAGACACTATAGTAGAGCCATTGACATTGTGAATAAATCATTTGAGCAGGGCGGCTTTCCAAGTGCAATTAAAACATCTAAAATGGTTCCAATATATAAGACTGGTGATAAAAGTAAAGTTGAAAATTTTAGACCAGTGTCAATACAGAGTGTTTACTCAAAGATCTTTGAAATTGCCTTCTTAAAACGACTCACTCCATATCTGGAGAAAAGGAAATTACTAAATAACAGACAATATGGATTCCAGATAAACAAAAATACAACGGATGCCATATTTGACTTGTTGATACAAATATATGAAAATCTGGATGAAGTGTGTGAACAGATATGTATCTTTTATGACATGACAAAGGCATTTAATTTTCTATCTCATGTAAACCTTTTGAATAAATTAGCAAGAATGGGAATTAAAGGAAAACCTCTGAAATGGATAGCCACTTACCTGGAAAATAGAAAACAAATTGTCAGTATAAGACATTCAGGACATGATGGTATTACTCGAACTTATAAATCCACTATTTCGACACCGATAAACACCGGGGTTCTGCAGTGGTCGAACTTTGGGTCAGTCTTGTTTCTGCTATATGTAAATGATTTATCTGAGAATGTTACTACAGGAAATATATGGCTTTTTGCATATGATATCAGCCACTTAATACAGGACCAAAATAAACACAGCCTCCAAGTTAAAGCACAATTGAATGAAAAAGACTAAGAAATTGCCAAAAAACCACTGATTTATTGATAATTGGAAAGACTGGTTTCGGTTATTACACCATTGTCAATCTCTGATAAACTAAAACTAAATACAAGAGCAGCAGAATTTATACTAGTAGGCGAGTACTGCTATTGGTCGAGGGCATGAACGCCTGTCATTGGCCTAATGCTAGACAGTCTCCTCCCACTCAATGGTGTGACAAAATGGCGGCTAAAGCAACAGAATCGCCATGATAATAAAATTTACTTTCAGTACAAAATAAGAACCAAGAAAACAAGTGTGAAAGATAATAAAACAGATATGTAAATGGAAAAACTTTTAGTTCTACTTTTGAAACTTCTACCAGTCTGACCCACCTATCAAGCATTACAATCATCACATTTAAGTTTGTACACCCCGCTTTTATCCCAAATATCAATTTTGTCTTTACTCCAGCTAAATAGACTATTTAAAATCGAAAATTGAAGAGGAATGGATTTCATGTTGCTTTCAAGACCAAACCGATTTCAAATAGTCTATTTAGCTGGAGTAAAGACAAAATGTATATTTGGGATAAAAGCGGGGTGTACAAACTTAAATGTGATGATTGTAATGCTTGTTATGTGGGTCAGACTGGTAGAAGTTTCAAAAGTAGAATTAAAGAACACATCAGAGATTGGAATAAACAAAATGGGGAATCTAACATTGCAGAACATTTGATAACAAAAATAATCACAAGTTCACAGTTAAGGAGAATGTTGAGTTTCTGCATGTTAATAACAAAGGCAGATCTTTGAATATTCTAGAGGCTTTAGAAATAACAAGAGTAATTAAGGAAAATTCCCAGTATAGTTTAAATGACCAGATTCATTTCAACCAATACAACACTACAAATTTAGTTTTATCATAAAATTGTAAGCATAACTTAGTCAATTGTTTTTCCATTTACATATCTGTTTTATTATCTTTCACACTTGTTTTCTTGGTTCTTATTTTGTACTGAAAGAAAATTTTATTATCATGGCAATTCTGTTCCTTTAGCCGCCATTTTGTCACACCGTTGAGTGGGAGGAGACTGTCTAGCTTTAGGCCAATGGCAGGCGTTCATGCCCTTGACCAATAGCAGTACTCGCCTACTAGTATAAATTCTGCTACTCTTGTATTCAGTTTTAGTTTATCAGAGATTGACAATGGTGTAATAACCAAAACCGGTCCTTCTAATTATCAATAAATCAGTGGTTTTTTGACAATTTCTTAGTCTTTTTCATTCAATATTAATAATTACCACAATATCAACTTCTTAACTACACAAAAAGTTAAAGCACAATCCGGTCTAAATGAAGTGAGTAAATGGTGTCATATAAATAAATTATTGCTAAACAAGGGGAAAACCAAAATTCTGCAGTTCTACAATAGGAAAAAGTATAAAAGTACTACTCTCCTCAGATTGGAGGGATCTAATGTGAGTGTGGTGGAGAGTACAAAATACTTAGGCATATCCATATCAGACAACCTGGACTTGCGACTACACATTGAGAACCTATCAACAAGACTGACTGCTATTTGCTATATGATGCGCTGTCTTCAACCACTCCTAGATCGAGAAGTACTTATGAATGTTCACTACGGCTGTTTTCATAGTATAATAAATTATGGTGTACTATTCTGGGGAAACAGTCTACACATGGAAAGACTTTTACTTCTGCAGAAACGAATTGTAAGGACTATCTTCAGGCAACCATACCTCGCCAACTGTAGACCCTTGTTTGTGGAGGCTGGCATTCTAACACTACCTGCACTGTTTGTTTTGGAGGCGTGTTTGATGACTAGAAGGAAGCCAGATACTTTTTTGAGCAATCAGCAATATCACCACTACAACACCAGTCGAAGGAATGACACTCATGTGTTAGTGGTACAATTCAGACTGACCCAATATGGACCCAAATATATCTGCGCTAGGATATACAACTGCTTGCCAAATGAATTGAAGACCTTGGAAAACTTGAGTCAATTTGAAAATGAACTAAGAAAATTCCTCACAACAAGACCATACTATAGTTTACAAGAATACTTTGAGGAAAGAATCTCACCACACGGACACCAGGAACCATAAGGAAATTGAGCTCTATATATTATGATAAAATATCTGACGACCACGGCGCAAACGCGCTTCCAGTGGGAGAATAATATTAAGTATCAAGTAAGTATCGTAAGTATCAAGTTGTCAACGTTTGGTCAATAGAATTTTTCGGCCAGGGGTGGTGGAATTCCGCGACCCCATACTCGAGTAAACCCAGCTTGTCGTGTGCGTGAGGCAAGCTGGATCGGAAAAAATACCTAGTTTGTCGTCGACCCATTTTGTTGCAATAGCACAGTTTGTCCCATTTCTGTTGGTTGTGTTGGCAAAGAATACATAATTTATGACATAAATGTACATTGTACATTTATGTAATACATCATTATAATGGTGCTGGTTTTCCGCAACCTAGAGAAGCTTCGATTTTCGATATAAAATAGTAAATACCGATGGTCAAGATCGATCGATCGTAAAACAGTATCGATATTTTCTTGTCAATCAAATTTGAAGGTTATGTTGTAACTTGTTGACATTGAAATCTTTCAAATTTATCAATATTTTAGAGTTCAGTTCTCATCAATCTCGTAAAAGACCTTTTGTAAAGTCAAGGTCAATCAACAGCGAGGTGATTCAAGTGTTGTCATTAAAATACGGTCTTTCTAAAAACTCAAGATATGCCGCTCCTCAGGATTGAAACAAATGTTCCAAAAAGTAAAGTACCAGAAGACTTTCTCAAGACAACCAGTAAGTTGCTTGCTAAAGTGCTCTCAAAGCCAGAAAGTGTGAGTTACATTCAATTTTTTAAATTCGTTACCGTAGTTTATGTTTCAAAAATATCCACTCATGTAGCTTTTGGTTATCATGAAATTGTACCGGTACGCCTTACGATAACATGAGACCACCCAAAAATCAGAGCATCGGAGGTCTACTGCTGTAATACCGTATATTAATTTTGCTTTCAAATAAAATATTATAAAAGTGAGGAGTTATTCATCAAGTTTAGTCATAAACAAAGCTTAGAAAACACCTAAACTGCCCACCGTCCGGGCTAAGCTCTAGCCGGTGAGCTCCCCCTGTTATCTCAGTTATTATTGAAGATATCGATTCAAATTTTTTTTAATGAAAGAGGAAGACAAAATAAAGCGCGCTAGAATATTTTTATACCATTCGATTCAATTTTAATATTAGAAATAGCTGTTTCAAAACTAACCTTATTTTGAAGAAAGGACGATTCTAATTATTATAATTATTTGTATCAACTATTATTAAAGATATGGGACTAAATTTTTTAATGATAGAAGAAGAAAAAATACGTGTCGGTAACTGAATAACAATTTTAATCGATGAAATTTAATATTATTAGCAAATATTGAATTTTGTCTAACCTATAATCATATCATGTTTTTACTAGCACCATAGAGTTGTAGAGTTGCTGCTCTATTCTCTAAAGGTCACAAATTTGTAGCATGCTAAATAGAGTTGTCATCGGTTTTTGAAATTGCTCGATAAGAAAGATTGCGATTTCAACTTGATTAATGATTCCAGAGTTAAATATTCATTTTATTGTTATTGTTTTACAAACTTCAATTTGATATACTCCATGAAAGAGCTAACGATTACTGCTGACCACATTTTCTCGTGTATTTAATGCTATTGATGAAGTTGATAGGAAATCTGGAAAATATGAAAAATGTGCCGGTTTTTGCCTGAAAAATGTTGAGAATATTTTTAAATGGAGCTAACCATTACTGCTGACCACATTTTCTCCTGTATCTAATGCTATTGATGAAACCCTACCTACCAAAGTTTGATGTGACTATCAAACCTTAAGTGATGAAGACTGAGCAAGTCTGAGGGTTGCTCAGTCTTTATCTGGTAAGGCTTTGTTATATTAGGTTGGACTATGCTTGGTTAAAGGGGAGCTCAATGGTTGGGCTTAACTGCATTAGTTAGTTTAGCTTAGGCTTTGTTGGGTTGGGGATAATAGAAAACTCAGGTTACAAAGGTTTGGGTTGAAAAAGGTTAGGTTAGGAAAGCTTTGGTTAGGGGAGGTTAGGTTAGAGAGATTTTGCATAGAAAAGATTTGGTTAGGAAGTCTTAGCTTAGAAACGCTCAGGTTGAAAATCTTAGGTTAGGAAAAGCTTAGGTTAGGAGAAACTTAGGTTAGGAGAAACTTGGGTTAGGAGAAACTTTGGTTAGGAAACTGTTGTGTTGGGAAAAAATTAGGTTAGGGAAAGCTTTGGTTTGTGAAAGATTAGGTTAGGAAAAGCTTTGGTTAGGAAAAGCTTCGATTAGGAAATGCTTAGGTTAAGAAAAGCACAAGTTAGGGAAAGCTTAGGTTAGGTAAAGCTTAGGTTGGGGAAAAAATAGGTTAGGAAAATCTAAGGTTAGGGAAAGCCCATTTTAGGAAAAGATAAGATTAGGAAAAGCTTAGGTAAGGAGAAGCTAAGGTTGGAAAAAGCTTTGGTTAGAAAAAGTTTAGGATGAGAAAATCTTGAGTTAGGAATAAGCTTAGGTTGGGAAAGGCTTTGGTTAGGAAAGCTTAGGTTAGGAGAAGTCGAGGTTAGGAGAATCTAAAGTTGAGTAGGCTAAAGCTTAGGTTTGGGAAAGCTTAGGTTAGGAAAAGCTTTGGTTGGGGAAAGCTTTGGTTAGTGGAAGCTTAGGTGAGGAAAAGCTTTGAGTTTGTTGAAACTTAGGTTAGGAGAAGCTAAGGTTAGGAAAAGCTTAGGTTGGGAAAAGCATAGGTTAGGAAGAGCTATGGTTAGGAACAGTTAAAATTGGGGAAAGCTTAGTTTAGGAGAAGCTAAGGTTGGGTAAAGCTTAGGTTGGGAAAAGCATTGGTTAGGGGAAACATTGGTTAGTGAAAGCTCAGGTTAGGAAAAGCTTTAGGTTAGGAAATGCTCTGGTTAGGGAAAGCTATGGTTAGTGAAAGCTCAGGTTAGGAAAAACTTTGAGTTAGGAGAAACTTAGGTTAGGAGAAGCTTGGGTTAGGAGACACTTAGGTTAGGAAACTGTTGGGTTAGGAAAAGATTAGATTAGAGGAAGCTTAGGTTAGGAAAAGCTTTGGTTAGGGAAAGCTTTGGTTTGTGAAAGCTTAGGTTAGGAAAAGCTTTGGTTAGGGAAAGCTGTGATGGGAAATGCTTAGGTTAAGAAAAGCACAAGTTAGGGAAAGCTTAGGTTGGGAAAAAATAGGTTAGGAAAAGCTGAGGCTAGGAGAATCTTAAGTTAGGGAAAGCCCATGTTAGGAAAAGATAAAGTTAGGAAAAGCTTAGGTTAGGAGAAGCTAAGGTTAGGAAAAGCTTTCTTTAGGAAAAGCTCAGGTTGAGAAAAGCTTGGGTTAGGAAAAAGCTTTGGTTGGGAAAAGCTTTGGTTAAGAAAGCTTAGGTTAGGAGAATCTAAGGTCAGGTAAAGCTATGGTTTGGGAAGCTTACGTTAGGAAAAGCTTTGGTTAGTGAAGGCTTAGTTGAGGAAAACCTTTGAGTTAGGAGAAACTTAGGTTAGGAGAAGCTAAGTTTGGGAAAAGCTTAGGTTGGGAAAAGCTTAGGTTAGGAAAAGCTTAGGTTGACAAAAGCTTAGGTTGACAAAAGCTTAGTTTAGGAAAAGCTTAGGTTGGGAAAAGCTTTGGTTGGGAAAAGTTAAGGTTAGGGAAAGCTTAGGTTAGGAGAAGCTTTGGTTAGTGAAAGCTTACGTTAGGAAAAGCTTTAGGTTAGGAAAAGCTTTGAGTTAGGAGAAATGTAGGTAAGGAGAAGCAAACGTTAGGAAAAAGTTAAGGTTAGAGAAAGCTTAGGTTAGAAGAAGCTAAGGTTAGGTAAAGCTTGTGTTAGGAAAAGCTTTGATTAGGGAAAGCTTTGGTTAGTGAAAGCTTAGGTTAGGAAAAACTCAATTTAGGTGAAGCTAAGGTGAGGAAAAGCTTAGGTTCGGAAAATCTCAGTTTAGAAAAAGCTTAGTTTAGGAGAGATTTGGTCTTGGCCCAGGCTCAGTAAGCTTTGGTTAGACTTGTTCAGGTTAGTAATTATTTGACTTGATTCAAGAGTTCATTCAATTAAAATTTATCATTGTCATAAGAAAATGTGATCAAAAGTAAAGGTTTGTACATTGTTTACCACTTCTTCAACTCCTAGTTCTTAACTTTAAAGTTCTTCCCATACTCCAAGAGTCTCTACTTTTGAAAAATCTCTCTATCTCAACTATTGAATTCTATCTCAATGTTCAATTATTCTATTCAATCATCTTAATTACTATAAATGTAAATGACTTGAACCTCACATAAATTGACATAATTGTTTTTTTAATGTTTAAATTAGTATTTTAGGATAAAATTTATATTTCCGACACCTATTTTTTCTTCCTCATCAATAAAAAAAAATGATATCTTCAAAAATAGTTAAGATACAATATTGTGAGATACAATTGTTAGTCACATTTACTAAAAATGACCAATTTCTGTTCTGTTTCAGGGTCAGCTTTAGAAACTCTAATTTAATGAAAACTTCCCAGACTAATATCTAATTTCTATTTAATTCATCGATTAATCAATTATATTGTATTCCAATGTCCATGCTTGCCTGCAGTTACCGGTACTCTTCAATCACTTTCGAAGAAGTTGAATTAATGCATTCGAGCAATCGCTTATTTTGAAATCTTCAACTTGGCAATATATGAGTCAGCTGTGCTATTGGCTTCATTATTCACAGTTCATTCTTCATTGTTGAGTCTCATTTCAGAAATTCAATCTGTTTTTTTATTTTATTAGTCTTTCAAAATAGAATTCATAGAAGCAACACCTATTTTTTCTTCTTCTTTCATCAGAAAAAAATTAAGTTGATACCTTTAAAAAAATAGTTGAGATAATAATATATTTAGAATCGTCCTTTCTTCAAAATAAGGTTAGTTTTGAAACAGCTATTTCTAATATTAAAATCGAACTAAATTGTTTCAAAATAGGCTAGCACGCTTTATTTTTTCCTCCTATTTCATTTAAAAAAAATTGAGTCGATATCTTCAATAATAACTGAAATAACAGGGGGAGCACACCGGCTAGAATTTTGCCAAACTCCGTATGAAATACTCAATTCAATTTTTCTTCTGTCTGTGTCCAGTGTATATACTAGATAGACATTGTCGATTAATAAAAGCACAAACGTTCAAATATGTACACTAATCTCGTCAAGATGGCCGATCGAAGAGACTGGCAAAACATACAATCTCCTCCTCACTCAAAGAATAGAGAGGGAGGTTAATTAGCTTCTCTCGGAGCACTTTCTTGAACACTCTCACCTCCAGCTCCCGCACATGCAGTGGAAGTCTATTGTAGATTTTTAATACGCGCATTGGGTAGCAAGTGTGCACCTTAGCCAATCTAGAGTAGGGAAGGTCAATGTTGTCTCGCCCACTAGTTGAATAGTTGTGTATCTGGCCTATTGCTTGGTGTGTGTGAAGTTGGCCTTTCAGAAGTACAAGGGAGTTCAGCACATATTGACTGAAGACAGTGAGTATTCCCAGCCTCCTGAACAGCGGGCGACAATGCTCCAAGTATGGTGATGATGTTATTATACAAATCACTTTCTTCTGTGACATCCACTTGCATGCCCCCAAAGTGCAATCCCATAGTTGATGTGGCTATGAAACAGACCATGGTATGCAGTAACCAGGTAACTCCTTGGAACATGGCTTCTCAGTTTCCGTATCAGATATATTACTTTGGAGAGTCGGTTACATAGCCTATCATATCAATGTGCTGGTCCCATGTCAGTGATGAATCAACCATGAATCCAAGGAGATTAACCTCAGGCCCACCAAAAGGAGATTGACCATGCCTCAGGGTGCACAGAACATTCTGTGTCTTCTCTCCATTCATACACTGTCTGTTTGCCCTAAACCATGTGCTCGCCTCCTCCAACAGTTCAGCAGACCTCAGTACGGCCAATTGTGGATCCTCTTCTTGTGCAATGAGAGTTGTATCGTCAGCGAACAGCAGGGCTTTTCCATCCATACTAAGGTCATTTATGAAAATACTCGCCACAATAGTCCGCCAATGAACACCCGTTTGAATCATCCAGAAATTAAGACCAGCAGGCTTGCTTTGCACGCCTGCATTTATTTCAGCTTCCTTCCTTCCGTCAAATGGTCAATACAGACTTTCGACTTTCAGGCTTGATTCAAAAACCAGTTGACTGAGACAACGCAAAAAAACGCTGGTTAAACGCCGATTTTGGTTCTATCGCTAACAAACTTTCTAAACCCTGTTTAAACTCTAGCTGAGGCTACCGAATATTAACGTTTCCTATTCATTAGTTCTTGGAAAAAGTTGATATATCAACTAATCTATTTAGCTTGTAGTTGAAAAACTTGTTTTTTTTATATGTGTCATTTTCCACGAAGAGACATGATTAAGATATGAGAATATTATTCCACTTCAATCTAGTTCTTTGAAATTCAAGATACAAATAATTTACTAAACTTACAAACCTTTCATATCTCCCTTTTCAAGTTCTAACCTACTTGAAGAATACATTGGAAAACTGAAAAAAGAACCATCCAAATAAGCACCGCTATTACTAAAACGAAACCTGTGTATCGAGCTTAGAATTTCAAGTTTAGTCGTTCCTGAAACGCTCCTCATCCCCCCATGATACGCTACTCTCTTTAAATCTGTTAATAGAACCAATGTGTCTATAAATAGGCTGTAGTGGTGACTATTTATGTTGCTGACTGTGTTATTGAAATTCCTTTGGGGTGTTATAAACAAGTTTTGGGATGAGTGGAGAGGCTTTTAAAAAAAGGATTAGAAATCATATACTGCCCAGCTTTTTTGTAGGGTATTCATGGAGTATAGGATATCGTAGCCATTAAACATAGCATATATCATGAGACGTGATCAGTTCTTATAATTCGTAAAAAATATTATTGTTGGAAATTTTCCAAATCCTTTTTCATGAGTCGCCCAATAGGAAATACAGATTTTAGCAAAATAATCTCATTTCTCAATATGAGATATGAGTGAAAGGTTTCTTAGAAGATTCATAAAATATTCCCCATTCTTCTTTCTATTATCAAGATTACATTGTTTATAAATTATCAGGACTGTTCACGTTCTTGAGTAAACATTATGAGCTTTAAGGAATTGTCTTCAATTTGACATTTTTGAATTCTAGTACTGTGCCGTGCTAATTGTACCAGACCAAATGATGTCATTTGGGGGAACTACTGAGCCAACTGGTCAAGCGTCACTCATGAGTATTGGACAGCTTGGGGTTGCTCAGAATAAAGTCATTTCAGCAGCTCTATTCAAGCATATCGAAGAAGCCCTAGGGATTCCCAAAAATAGGTAAGTTCTCAGTTCTCAGGTATAATTTACAAAATTTGTTCTTCTGTTCCATACTTCGAGAAAAATATGGATTACGAGATTCACTCTTACAAAGAAAAGTATTGATAAAATTTGTCAATTTATTCAGAAATAATCAACGAATAGGCTGCTGCAGACGGGGACAGTAGTTGTAGCCAGTAATGAATAACGAGGACAGTAGTTTTCAGTCGGTAGTGGCGTTCACAGATGGAGGAAACCCTTCACATATGAACATAATTTTTTCCCCAGAACTACATAACACTGACAGAAATACAATTAAACTGGACTCCACGTATCAATATCAGTTTACGTGCCCGGTAAAGTAGAGTTAATATTATTATTCCAATACGTTTTAGTGGGACTATTTCCACTCGGCCCGGCTCGTATGAATAGTCCCATTAGATTTCATGGGAATATTCTCACTGTAGCGCACACGTTTACTGATATGTGGGAATCGGAATCCTCCTTAATGATATCCTGAACGACGCTAGCCTACTGTACTGCCTGGTCTTCAAAGCACCAAATTAAATTCGTATTTATATTTTACATCCAAGCAAATATTTGCTCATGTAGAAATTTGTTGAACTTGATATGTGCTGTGAAAAAACTGGTTATTGTATTGCTTTAACTATAAATGGAAGTTCGTTATCCTTTCTCCCATATAGAATGAGTTTAATCTATACAAATTTCACAAAAACCGTTCACTTTGAAGAAAATTTACAAGAGACAAAAGATTTAGCAAATTTCATCAAGATTTCAAGGATACCTTATTTATTAAGATTGGTCGAAGAACAACAGAGAATTTAATTCTTTTCGTACTTCATGCATGACCACTTTCACCATTTAAACATCAATATTAAATTTTTAATTCCAATATTGTATTTAAGATGGAGCTTTGAAACTCGGTATGGCTCCAAATGGCCAAACAGCTGATTTTACAATGTTTTTCAGATGATCTTGTGAAAAGTGGTCATGCGAAAAGAATTAATTTCTCTGTTCATCTTCGACCAATCTTTATAAATAAGGTATCCTTGAAATCTTGATGAAATTTGCTAACTTTTCTGTCTCTTGTAAATTTTCTTCAAAGTTAACGGGTTTTGTGAAATTTGCAAACAAAAATTTAAAATGGCCGCCATTTTGAAAATTTAGATTAAAAATGTTTTATTTTATTTTTCAAATTTGAGTCTTTATAGCATAAACATGCATGCCAAATTTCTGATCAATATTTCGTTCTTGAGATAAAAATCTCAAGTGAAAATAATAAGTGAAAAAAAAAAACAAAATGGCAGCTATAAGGATAACCGCTGAGTTTTGGACACTTGAAAAACGACATTTTATACTCTCCTATCATGCAGAAACAATACCCTAAAATGTTCGGCACTATTTTTGAAACATTCTGTATATATATATATAAAAAGTGAATGTCTGTATGTGTGTGTTCGTTTGTTCCCTATAGACTTGACAAGAACGGCATGAAACTTTGGGAATATGTTGTGTGGATATTGGGGATGGTTTCTCACCAGAAATTCTAATAGGGGGACTAAAATGATTATTTATTAATCCATTTTACAGACCTATGTTTTAGTACTTGCCGGCCAAGCGGTTACCGAAGAACGGAAAGATCATCATGATTAAAGATCATGTTGTGATAATTTGATTTAGCATCTAAAGTTACCAGCTGTAATAAACAGGTCACTTCTGCTTTATACGGTAGTTTGGAGTTGAAGTGTAGTTGATTGGTACCAGCTGTAGATAATGGTTCCTTAGAAGACCTATACAAATAATATTATCAGTCCCCTATCAATGAGAAACTGAAAAATCTGGTGTGGTGCACTCACACAACTTTCCTTGCCGTTATGAAAATTGATCACCTGACGCGAGTGTTCATGCGCATCTCAAGTCTACTAAACAAAGATCTGAGCCAGCTGGTGACAGGACAATAACGCTGGAGACATACGAGGTCTGATATCTCTTCATAGTGAATGATTTAATAGAATCAACAGTTGCCAACAGTTTGCAATTGGATAATCACATTTTATCGAATTTCGAGCTTATTCTCAATTTTAGGTGAAAATGTTAGTGAACATTAATAATTGTAGAGATTTTCATGCTCAATCTTTTCCACTTTAAATTTTTTGTTCAGATTGTATCTGAAGCCTGATAATTGGGAATCTAATATCAAACTTTGCATAGATAGGGTGGAGCTCCTGAAATTTTTACAGATATGGGACTTGTCACAGTTGTTAGAGCTTATCAATGACTATTATAGGTATAAATTTGATCAAAATCGTTGAAGCCGTTTTCGAGAAAACCGCCTAAACCCCTGTTTTTGGACATATCCTACTGTTTATATTCTTATATTTATTTATTTTCTTTACATTACATATTGTAAGGACCTCAAGTTCCAAATTTCAAGTCATTCCGTTAATTGGGAGATGAGATATATTGTAGCCTACACAGACACACATACACATACGGACCAATACCCAAAAACCACTTTTTTAAACTCAGGGGACCTTGAAACGTATAGAAATTTAGAAATTGGGTACCTTAATTTTTTTCGGAAAGCAATACTTTCTTTGCCTATGGTAATAGGGCAAGGAAAGTAAAAATGATTCACCTCATGAAAGAGAGTTGTTCGTATTGCATTCATTGATTACTGAAGAATAGCAGAATAATTTACCTTTTTTTTTGTTAATTTAGCTTAGCTGATATTCATCCTAAAATGGAAGATGGAAAGAATATGAAATTCTGTGTGATTCATCGTACATCGCATATTTCCCGAACCATTTATTGACAATCAACAACTATGAACGCATCAAATTTATTTTTGAAACACTGATTTAACCTATCTATTTCTTTCAATTCAACACTTCACTGATTACTACCAATTGATTGAGAAGAATATGTTTTTGGAATAATAAATGCTGCATGACTAAGCACATAAGAAGTCCGTATTGTGATGTAAATAAAAATATTGATTGTCAGATGAATTTCATGATTCAGCAAATAAAGTCAAGTATGACATGAGATACGTTGACTTTTTATCGGTACGACATTCGCCGGGCCAGCTAGTCATTTATACAATCAATCACTTCATTGGGTTTATACCATCTGATTATTATATTTGGTATTTGTTTCAGAATGTACATTACATTCACCGATTCACCGACTTCGGTTGTTGGCTACAATGGAACAACTTTCCATGAAATATTTGGCTGAATGCGGAGCATCAACATTGAGAATTTAATTCAGATCTTTGAAAAATGTCCATTAAGTCATGATAATGTATGATCAAAGTATGAAGCGATGATAATCTATTTTTGTTACTAATAAACAGGTAAAAATAATCAATATATATGTTCTTACTGGTATTCAATTCCTTTTCATTCTATTATATTAAACGAGCAAGTTCTGTATATATTTATTTATTTGGGTATATGGATATAAATAAATAAATATAATTTTATTGCCGCTCAACATTACATTAGTTATGGACAACATCAGAAATTATTGTTTAGCAAACATAGTCAACCTATATTATAACATGGAGGGTTAATGTAAGAAACACCAGTCAAAATAACATACACGTAAAATATTACATAGAAGAAATAACATGAATACTAGAAAAAATAGTATAAAATAGTTCATCTTAAAGAATAATTTGTTGAAATTCGAAAAACTCTCACACTATAAAATGGATTTTTAATTAACCAGCTATGTTGTCTATTTCTGAATAATTGAAATGGAGCTTCTATCCACTCATGTGGTAATTTATTAAACATTCTCATTCCAACAACTTCATAGCTTTCCTGAGATCTAGTCATCCAAGTAAAAATATAAAGGTTTATTACTGTCAGTATACCGATTTGAGCGAATAACGGTTTACAATGAGCCCATCTTTCAGAATTTGTGATTATTCTTATAACTTTTTTTTGGATTATCAATATATCTTGAACATGTGGACTATTCCCCCAGAGTAAAAGCCCATACGCGATTATACTCTGGAAAAAAGCAAAGTATGCTGATTTGACATAAGACGTGGGGACACAGTCTATCAAATTTCTCAGCAAGTATACCACTCTGGATAACTTGGAAGTAATATATTTAATGTGTGGCTCCCATGAAAGTTTGCTGTCAATAAAAACACCTAGTAACTTGACAAACGGCTCTCCATAGGCAAACTCTTCAAGCTAAAAATATTTTCTTGAGTTTTATTTTCATTGAGTGAAAAACCATTGGCTCTGAACCACTTTGAAGCCTCAGACAAACTGTTCTTAGCTTCATTCTGGAGGATTTCGAAATTTGAACTAACATTAAAAAAAGTTGTATCATCCGCATAAATTATAGAATCAGCATTGCTTGTACAGAGTGGCAGATCATTAATCATCAATGAACAATAATGGTCCCAAAACCGATCCCTGTGGCACCCCACTTTTTATCTCATTAACTTGAGATTTTTCCTTTCCTATGCAAACAATTTGTTTTCGGTCACTGAGGAAAGAGGCGAAAATGTTATTGAATTTGCTACCAACAATGCCATAATGAACCAGTTTACTCAGAAGCACATCGCGATCCACGCAATCGAATCCTTTACTGAGATCGCAAAATGTGGCCAGAGCATATTTTTTATCCTCATAAGCCCTGAGTACCTTTTTAATCATGGAGTCAATAGCATTGATGGTAGACTTGTTCTTTCTGAATCCAAATTGAACTTCTGAGAGTATGTCATGTTTACTCAAGTAATCACACACTAAGATGGATGATAGATTCTAAAACTTTTGATAGGATCGGTGTGAGAGATATTGGGCGGTAACTTGATGGACACTCTTTCTCACCCTTCTTATAAATGGGCACCACTCTAGGTAGTTTTAGCATTTCTGGAAATACCCCTTCAATCAAACATTTATTAATACAATAGGTAAGAGGAATTATTATACAATTTATAATTTTATTTGAGCATATTACTTGAAAAGTCATAAATATCTATGCTATCGGAAGATTTCAAACTTTTAACGATATTCAAAACAAGCTCCGGTGTTACTTCAGTGAAAGAAAACTTATCCCTTGGTGGTTCATTCCTACTATGCAAAGTTATAAGCTCTATTACCGTTTCAGAAGGTCTTACAATACTGTCACAGATCTCATTCACAGATTGAACACAAAAATTATTGAAAACAACCACATTTGCTGTTTGATGTGTATTATCAATGATCAGCCTTTCCCAATTGAAGCTATTGAGTGCATTTTCGAAATTCTGAAATTTATTCTGCGTTATCGGTCTTGTGATGACCACCTTAGGCCCTTTATCATTTTGATTTGATAACTCCGAACATGACCAATCAATCTTCAACCAAACCGAATCATGATCAAAAAATGCAAAAGGTGTCACATAAGAACAAATTACATCTCTATTTAAATTCGTAAATATATTATCAAGACAGGCAGTCTCTCTTGTAGGCTTACAGTTTGTAAAATTATAGTTGAATTGTCCCAATAGATTTTTAAATTCCTTTACACTGCAAATATCTTTTGTTACATCAAAAGCCGCATTGATGTCGCCACCCACTACTATACCAAATTTCTTCCACTGAGGATTGAGAAAGAAGTGGAACAAATCCAATTTTTCTAAGAAGATTTGAGGATCACCATTGGGTGATCTGTAAAGAGCTACAACAACAATTTTCAAATCTTTGAAATAAACACCCGTTGCTTCAAAATGCTGCAGTGAGCTGCACAAGAATGCTAAATCTAATTTAATACTAGTGGCAGTCAATGCTCTCTTAGTATAGATTGCTACGGCACCATGAATATGTTGCTCCCTATTGAAACTATTTACAAGCTGAAAGTCATCTAATACATTAAAAGGAATTTCATCATTGCTGCACCAGTGCTCACTCAAGCACAGCAAATCAAACAAGTTATCATTAGCAAATTCATTCAGAACAACATGTTTTCCAACAATACCCTGAATATTAAGATAGCCCACTTTGAATGCTGAGGTTTGCCGAATAATAGAATGGCAATGTTTAATTCCATTCATAGGCTCACTAACATAATTATTAAGAGATCGATCATTAAATGCAGGCTGACTATCAACATAATTATTCTTAACACATTCAGAACTACACTTACGTTTCGTCAATCCTCCAATGTATGACTGGTAATCTACTGACAAATTTCTAAAAAAAGTCCGTATGATACTCAACAGGAATTGGTTGAGATGAATTTTCGTTCTTACAAGCTATTTTTTGAACAAATTCCAAGATTTTATCCCAAACGTATTTTTCTCCCAAGGAATTAAGATGTAGACCATTGGCAGTATAAAATCTTCTTCCTACGTTCGTGATATTTACAAAGGAGACATTTCTAAAATGTTTACATAAATTATAGGTCTCTCTGTTAGCATACTCTATTTCTTTATTTATAGCGGACCAGTCTGGTAAGTCATATCTGTGAGGCACCGAGAAAACTATCACATTACGCGCACGACGGTTCTGTAGATCTCGTAGTTTATCGCGAAGAGAAGAGTTGAATTGCTTCCTTTCATTACAGGCGATATCATTGGTACCGGCTAAGAACACAAGTATATCGTCGTCGTCCACATGACTGCTCTCTTCTGCTACATCATTGAAGCGAGCTCCAGGTTTAACCATACTGGAGAACGTATGGTTATCGTAATTGAAACTCTTGTAGATATCCCTTCGCTGTCTGCAATACAGTCTGATCTTCATTGGCCGTTTTTTAGAAGCTCTAGGATTTGCAGATGTAGGCCTATTCGACTGTGGTGAAGTTGCTGACTCTCTATCTCTGAAGAGAGATATTTGATTTGACATTTCCCGAACACTCTGTTGAAGAGATCGGTTAATCTCCTCAGCACTGCAAAGCTGTTCACGGTAGTTTGAGATGTCTTCTTGAAGATCAAGTATTTCCTTTTGAAGCCTGTCATTATTAATCTTGAAAAATTCAATGGCTTTTTTGTGCATAGTCGATAAAGAGTTAATAGTTGAAGAGTCGTCAAATTCGGTTTAAGTATGTTTTTCCATGAAACAATTCAACTGCTTCGATATACTTTCGTCTGAATCTATATTTTGGGAGTTTTTACTTCGTTTTAATTTCTCCATTCTCAAGGTTTTTATCTCGTCTTCTGCTATTTCCTTACATTGTAATGAATTTTCAAAATCCATTTTACGGTTAGTTTTTTCTGTTTCCAATGACTTTATCAGCAACAGATTTTCTTCATACATATTATTGAGGCCTAACTTCAAGTCATCATTCACTTTGATAGCAGCATCGGATTTATTTAATAGTGATGTGATTTCAGGAACTAAATCGATTATGGCATCACTTGAGTACTTATTGCTGATAACGGAAAGGATGCCATGAAAATTAACCGCTATTTCAGCTACTTCTAGGTTGATTAAATCATTCTTAATATTATCTAGAAGATGCTGTGCATTTTCAGTAGCCTCTCCTTGTTTACTTCTCGTCCTCGTCATCCTTATCCCTTGAAAGAATAAAAAAGAAAAAGTTACAGGAAAGAATAGAAAGGTTTTAGAAGATGCCTAGAGAGCTGTCATGGCAGGAAAAGGGAAGCTCCTGCAGTGAGGAAAAGTAGGTTTAAAGAAGGAATTGGACAGTATCTTTATTATAAAGACGGAATAAGTATAATTAATCTGACGACTCCAATTACCTGAAGAAGCTATAGCAAAACAATAATGCACTCCAAGACAATGATAGTGAAATATCTAGTCTGAATCCTGATAAGCAATAACAAATTACAATAGACAACACCGTAGCAGGCAGAATATAGAAGTCAACACTTTCCTTTTCAAATTGAACGATCTTTCAACGTTCGATAGGCAACGCAGTGCAACTTAACAGGTGACCCCCGCTTGTATAGCGTCACAAAGAATGAGCTTCCTCGATGCACGATATCTTAACACACCGTTGAGGAGACGAGATTCAGTCCTCAATTGGATTGATATTGGAATTGTTACTTTCGACTGTCAAAATTTCGCAGTGATTACGAGGACGTCAAAGTCCAATTTACACTTACAACTTACAACCCTAAAGGCCTCTGACTGAAAGTTAGTCTGTCTGCACCGGTACTTTCAGGTTAGGACACTACAGTCGGCTTCAAAATATTGAGGTTAGGAGCAGAAGAATTTAACAACAACACACAATTATTCTAAAACACTTCGGCATATGACTTATTCTATTAGAACACTGGAAATTTGAGACCTCACTGCAACCACTGAACATAGACTAATGAGTTAACTGAGTAATCAATTATAAAAATTGTAATACTTTTGAAGAGCTAATAATTTGTTGACTAACACACTGCGCGCATGCGCGTTCTGTTTTTATATGTATAAATATGGGTATGTATTTATGTCCAACGGATCTCGAAAATGGCTCTAACGATTCTGATGAAATTTGCAATATAATAGGTTTATGATATAAAAATTCGATTGCACAAATGGTCTCATTCCTGGGAAAACTCGCTGAAGGACAATAATTGATAACCGCTGAAAAGGATAATAATTATTCATCCTTGGAAAAGCAGATGATAATTTCGTCGTCTGTCGATAACGGAAGATGCGAGTGCCTGTGTGGGAGTGAGACAGAATTATGTTTAGCGAGAAGTATTATCTGGCAATTATAGATAAACCGACTTGATCAACATTATCAGATTTGTTGACATGACCAACGATATGATTAATTCAAGATCCATTATTTTTTATTTAAATTAAAGTACCATTATCAACATTTTCAAAGTTAATCATTATTTTAGTTCCAAGTGATTAGTGAGTGTTATTTTGTTATTCAATTTGGTTTGTAAAAAATCTAAATTTGAACTTTTCTGTTTTCAAATGTTTGGACTGAAAATTGGAATTAAAAAGTGTATGGAACATAACCTACTTTTTGGACTAACGTATTTATAATGTTTACCTAAAAATTCGGGGAAGAAACAGTTTTGGGCTGTGCCTATTGGTCCTTCCCCAATCAATTGAAAGAATTGTGTTCTGTGTATCAATAAATAAATATAATTCAATTCAATTTATTTTCATCAAAAAAATATATCAATATAACATTTACATTAAAATTCAATAATAAATATTTTCAGGAAATAAATATTCCCCCACATAGACTATTGGTCCGTGTGTGGGGGAAGAATTCCTATCTATAATTACTGTAAAATAAAAAATTCCGCAGAATTCTACCTTAATATTATTCTCACTTAACTATTACAATATTGGAAATATGTTATATGAAGAAAAATGAATATACATCATTAATAGTTTTTTTTATTAAACAGAGCATGATGTCGTGGTTTTTTTTAATGAAAACTTAGTATTATGTTGGAGTACCTATCTCCTAAAATTTTTAAATTACTAATTATAATGTTCAGAGTGCTGCATAACAGTATCAGAGTTAACAGAGTTTAAATCAGAATCTACATATAAGGCGAGTTTATGAGGGCTTCTGATGCCTCCCGACCAATTCCAAGCCCATGTGACTATCTTCTTTTTGTAGTTAGCAAAACTGCATCCCTCAGCCTCTTTTATTGTGATTGGAAGATTGCGATGAAGTAGGTGAGCAATACGAAATGGGTTGTTATCGACCGATGTAAAGGTAGCTCTAGGTGTATTAAATCCAAAATTCAGCATATGTCTAGTGGGGTAATTATGGTTTAGCTGTGCAAAAATTTCTGTTCTTTACGATTTGATAAAAATAAGAAGAGTTTCTATGTAGATTTGTCTTATGTCAAGAACAAGAAATTCGGTGTAGAGTTGTTCAGTAGGAAATCGGATATTCTTATTTAGAATTATTTTGATGAGTGATCTCTGTGTGACAGCTAGTGGATGCAGCGCGGCGGCCGAGACTCCCCCCCCCCCACGCCAGGACACCATACTGGAGCAACGACTGCACGTAGGCAAAGTAAACCGTCCTACACTGACCCACAGTCAGCACCCCTCCAAGCTGCGAAAAGGCGTAAATGAGTTTCCTAAGCCTGTTTTTAACTCCCTGAATGTGTGGAACCCAGGATAATTTATGATCAATTATTTCACCTAAATATTTGTATTGTTCCACACCCTCTATGACATCGCAGCCGCAGTCCACCGACTGCAGGTCACCACAGAAGTGGAGGGCCAGCCGTCTCGGAGCAGGGTCACTGTCACTTCTGAAAATATTGGCAGATGCTTGGTTTTTTCTATATTTAATGTTAAGGTATTCTGCTCCAACCAGCGTTTGATTTTGACCAAGTCTGTCCCCGCCTGTTCGTAAGCTTCGTCCCACGTGCAGCCGGACAACACCACCGCCGCGTCATCAGCGAAAAGGAACAACCTGCCACCCGTGGAAACCTTCTCTAAATGATTGATGTATATCAGGAACAAAAGCGGCCCCAGTGTACTTCCCTGAACCACTCCATAGTCGATTCTATCCTTTTCACTGTTAATGCCATTTATACTAACGTATTGGATGCGGTTCTCCGGGTAGCTTATGAACCACTTCAACGGTTCATACATAAACTATGCTTCTATGCTTTTGTACTCCAGAGCAAAGCTCAGTGCTCCGATATTGTTTAATTATTAGAATAGAATATTTTTTCAGTGAGTTCACGTTATAAAGTTCACTGATTTACATCGATAGCACCTGATTGCTATCCTTGTCTGTTATTTGACAAAGCAGAGGTCTATACTTTTACAACTATGCACTGTTGCTAAATCATTTGCAGACTATGAATAAATAATAAAGGTAAACTACCAGATTTGAGATATAATTTATCATTATCAACAATTAATATTAGCCTGCATTACATATAGGCCTACTGCGATGAATCCCATATTTCTATAAAAGGCGATGAGAAAATAGAATGGCAATATATTATGTTGTCCTATCATTTTCACAGACTCCACAACGTCAGTTGATCTCACTATCCTCCTGATCCGCCTCATTGCATTAAATGTTCAACAGAATACATAAATACAGGTTACCAAATACGTGGTGGATTAGCTTCACAACTTTCCACAAACTTGAAAATCATAATAAAAATCGAGTCTTATCAGATAAACTTTGAGATAATACGTTTGAACTTACTTGATTACTTCATAAACACCTACTGTATTAGTGTAGCACTGGATAGGGATTAAACAAAAATTGAGCCTAATAATTATGATTTGATTTGAATTTCTTTTATCAATTGAAAAACAGGTTTTCAGTATTTTGTAAAGTTGTACTGGTAAGTTCGTCTGCATCTTCGTTCCTGATAGCTGATAATATTTCCAGTACTTGTCTGAAAATTAATTAGAAAATTATCATTTACTTTGATTGAAGGTGAATATTAATCATCATCTTCTATAATATTTTAGAGAAAAGAATTAGCTTATACATGTGCGAGATAGGAAATACACAAATGACGCATCATTACGTCTGAACTATTGAACTGATAAATTTTTAAAATGTTTCATAAAGATTCTTAATTTACTAAGGATGGTTATAGGCCTATTTTCAGTCCTCCAAGAATTTAGTACGTCAAGTTTCAAGTTTTTCAATTCAACAATTCGTTCCCAGTACATCAAGTTTTCAATTCGTCAAAGTTCCAGTTTGTGATACTTTGCTTGAGTGTTCATCTATCTATATTATTGTAAAGGAAGGTTTTGGCTTACACATGTACGGGATAGTAAATACAAGATTGACCCAATATAGAATATTATATGTATATTTTGAGTCAGTTTATGAGGTTGATAAACACGCCGCCCCTGATATGCATGAGAATGAGCTGGAGATGTCTGGGAGCTTGGGATTAGGTGTTGGTATTGATTCTGTCTCCTCTGACGAGATCCTGTCTGCTATTAACAGCCTTAGATCTAGCTGTTCTGAGGGCCCTGACTTGATACCTACTTTTATTGTGAAGGGTTGTGCAGAGGTACTCCTTAGTCCATTACAATTCATTTTCAATTTATCGATCAGGACTGGCCAATTTCCTTCTAAATGGAAGGTTGCTAGGATTACTCCTATCTTCAAGTCAGGTAAAAGAACTGGTATAAGTAATTATAGGCCCATATCAATTTTAAATTGTTTTTCCAAAGTTTTTGAAAGAATTTTGCATGCAGTTATATACAGGCAGGTGAAGGGAGTCATCGCAGACGAGCAACATGGATTTCTGTCAGGCCGTTCTACGGTGACTAATCTAATGGAGTTCAGCAATGAGGTATCCAGAGTTCTTGACGGTGGGGGGCGGGTTGATGTTGTTTATACGGATCTCTCAAAGGCATTCGATTCAATCAATCACAGAATATTAGTTAAAAAACTAAAGTCGATTGGTTTCTGTACAAGCCTGGCAAATCTTGTTGAAAGCTATTTGCATTCAAGAGTGCAGTATGTTAGAGTACATAATTTCAAGTCTAGAACTTTCAACTGTACATCTGGGGTGCCTCAGGGTTCTAACCTTGGACCACTTCTCTTCCTTCTATTCATTAACGATCTCCCTGCTGTCTTTGATGGCTCATCCTGTCTGATGTATGCAGATGATGTGAAGTTGTACAAAGCGATTTTGAGCCCTGATGACAGCCTTAGCCTTCAAATGGATGTTGATAAACTAAGTGTATGGTGTATGAATAATGGCCTTAGAATAAATATAGCTAAATGCAAAACTTTATCATTTTCCCGGCAGGTAGCTTCACACAGATGCATCTATAGTACTGATGGTGTACCGTTGGAGGAGGTAGAGTCTTTTAAGGACCTGGGTGTGATTTACAGCTCTGATTTTACATTCAATAAACATATAGACCTTTTGTGTAGCAGAGCCAATCAGCAGATGGGGTTTATCCTGAGAACATGTTCACCTTTCAATGATGTCTCACCCTTAATATTTCTGTATAAATCTCTTGTCAGAAGTATTCTTGAGTATGCGTCTGAAATTTGGAACCCCTATTGTAATGATCAAGTACTACTTTTGGAGCGTTTACAAAATAAATTTTTAAGGTACATGTACTTCAGGAAATTCCATTTCAATTGTCCGTTTGACTTTCCCTCTGACACTCTGAGAAATATTTTCTAATTATTGCAATCATTAAAAACAAGACGAGATGTTAAGTCTTTAATTTTCCTTCATAGTTTATTAAATAATAAAATAGATTCCCCATATTTGCTTTCATATGTCAATATTTATATATCTACCATATCACGTCTCTCCACTTTTTCTTTTTTTTTGTGCCCCGTTCCAGAACTGTGAGTCACTATAATTCTCCGGTCAACAGAATTCAAAGACTTTTCAACTGTTACTCTGGGCAACTGGACATCTTCTGGTTCTCTCGTGAAAAATTTTATAAAATATTAAACAGTCTATTGTGAGATGTCCTTGCTCGGTCGTGTTGTCGATTATTTGTTGCTGTATATAGGTATGTATCTATTGCACTGTGTACTTCTTACTCATTTTGTTGCTTCATTGGCAGGTATCAGTCCTCTGACATTCAATTGTTAGTTTTATCCACTCTTTGTAACATTTTTTATTTCAATTTTAGAATCTTTTCATTTCTATATTCAGTTTTATGATAATTTTCTTGTATACATATATTTTTTTCCTTCTCTTGTATTTCTATATATTTTTTTCTTTTAACATTATTGCAATTGTAAGTTACATTGCTAATTGTTAATCTTGTATTGTTGTATTTGTGAAGGAGACACATTAGGGGTAACCTGTTGTCTCCATAAATAAATAAATAAATATTAAAAAACCTCTTTTTAAAGCCAAATAGGCTACGTCATATGGATTGGAAAAAATTGGGTTGCTAGTTAATAAATTTTTGATTGATTAATCATTTTTATTATTCATAAGTAGCAGGGAACACGTGCTCCGCAAGGGTCTATTTTAAAATTTGACAAAAACTGAAAACTTGACGTAATGAAATCTAGAAGTATTGAAAAGTTCTATACCCATTCTCTGTTGATTAATAGTCTTCTCTGTTAATTTATGCAAAATTTCAAGTTAATCAGTCCAGTAGTTCAGACGTGATGATGCGTCAAAAATAATTCTCCTATCCCGTACGTGTATAAGCACTACCTCCGTAACAAAGCCGTAGTGCATTCGTGTGACGTCAGCACAGGTAGGGATCCTACACCAATAAAAACACTAGCTGATATCAGCTGAAATCAACTAATTTTAACTAATGTCCACTACCTATTATGTTTTACAGTTTACCAAGCTGTTAATGCTTGGGAAGAGATAATTAGCTGAAAACTTGAATAACGAACAATTTTCATAAATAATATGAGAATTATTTGAACGCTATTATATTGAAACTATAAACTGGAAATTAAGATACTTTACTTGTTCGTCATATGGAACTGCATCAAGGAAGCAACGCTCCCGCAGTAGGCTATATGACCCCTCAAAGTGAAATCTAATATATTACTGATATCCTTCATCTATCAAACAAAACAGACAAGATAACACAACCAAGAACACATAACATACAGCAAAAATTAACTAACAAGGAATCTGCTAATTTGTATGGACACAATACAATAAACTATTCCCTGAGTGGTTTTTTGAACTCCTCCAAACCCTCTGAGATGGGAGTGAATTGAATATTCTCATTCCCATATAAAACCGGCCACTCTTCAGTAGACTATGAGGTGGTTAAACAAAACCTCTAAATCTTGTATTATGAGGATGAGTCAACTGGGTTTCCTCATAAACCCGTCTATTTTAGAAGACAACGATTGCTAAATCAGATATACAAATAGCAAGCAGGAGCTGTCAGAATTTTTTTTAATAAGACCTGCAAGAGCACCTTGTATTAATCTTATAAATTATCCTCACGGCTTTTTTCTGCAGTATGAATATTACATTATCCTCGATAGTTTTTCCCCAAAAAATTATAGATATCGAAAAATTCACGAATACGTGAATGAATATCAAGCTAATTTATTAATGAACATGTTTTACTTCGACTAGGAACGAAATAACTTGAGACTTGAGATTAACGCAAAACATTACTCAGTGAAAAGTATTAGACTGCAAATAAAATTATGTAAAATTGACTTTAGTAAGGCGACTAAAGATGCATACAGACAGACTTATGTGCCACGAATACGTGCATTTAACTTTTCACCAGCTGATGTTAATTCTTATTATACAGTATATGCATTTGAACAGATGCAAATATAATGAGAATAGCATCAGTTTATGAAAAATGAAATGCGCGTGTTCGTGGCATATAAGTCTGTATGCACCTCAACATGGAATTCTTCTTGGTTACATTTCATGAAATTTAAATATTCCATTCATTGCTTCACATCAAATTGAATGTTATTATTACAATTGATTGAGCAATCGTTTTTCAAATTATTATTCCGTTATTCTCACTAGCCAAAATGAATCTCTGGTAAGAAATTTTCAGGCCAACAATTATCTCTTTTTTTATCTCTAATTATGTCATTTTTCCAGTCAATGAAACTAAGAAAAAAAATGAGTCATTTATTAGAGCATGTGGGTTGAACACAAGTTACTTACATAATGTTAGCTGGTTCGTTTCTGGATTTCACCATTTTAGCCTCTTGCCATTTTTCTTTCTTACAACTTTCAAAATTAGTTTTGATAAACTTGAAACCAGCATGCGAAGGTCTGACTTCACACCAAGGACAATCAGTTTCCAGCATCAACTTCTCCGAAGGAATCTTCTTGGCAACTTCTAGGTTCTCCTCAGTTTTTAGTGAGCTGTAAAAATCAATTTCCAGTTTTTAAAAGCCTCGAAAGTATTATAACACTTTTTTTATAGTAGTCACAGAAAAGAACACATTTGCAATTGAAATCACTATTGGTGAAAGAATAGTTTTTCTAGATAAGAATTGCAAGCTAATTATTCTCACTACTCTTGCTCATTTTCTCTATTCTCATTATGCTTATGTATAAATCTATTGCTCATTTTCTCTATTCTCATTATGCTTATGTATAAATCTATACTTATAAAATTCTTATCTCACTGACTCACTGATCACGATTTCTGGAAAACTACTGGACGGATTGCAACAAAACTTGAAATATAGCTTCCTTATAAGTCCTAGGTGCTTACTAAGAAATCTTTTGGCGATATTTTAACTCTAAGGGTGGTTTTTAAGGGTTTAAAGTTCTTCTTTTAGCATGCATATTCTTCTTATTCCAATCTCTTAATTATAATTGAAAAGTCCATACCATCATGTTAATATAGAACTATAATCTAGAGAGTACCTCTAAACAGTTGTTAACTGGTAACCAAATTAGTAATTTTGCCAGGTTGGCATTAAGTTGAGTTAACTTTGATAGGTTGGCACCAAGTTGAAGATTAAAATGCATTTATCGCAGAAAAATTGATTGGGCACTGCTACTTCAATCAGAGCTATTCCTGAGAATATTATATTATTATCTATTTTCCAATCACTTGATAATGGAATTATTTATAGCCGAAACATGTCGTGTTGAATAATTTTAAAAAGGGTAATCAGATTTATGAATATTAGAATATAAATATAAGAATAAATATTTTCATTTCTATTCCTAGGAGTATAGATAATTTTTATGTTTCATAAAACAAACTTTTATGACGGGAGTTCTATCAATTGATCCTATTCTATCAAGACTAATTTTGTTTGTATATCTGAGAGATCGCGTGAACAGCTTAAACAATTTCGATGAAATTTTAATTATTCAGTACAGTATGATGAATGGAGGGTATTTTTAAAGCTTCAGATGTGTCCGTTGTGGAATCTGTGTGCAAAGAATGAGTAAATTCGGCCAGAATTCAACTTGACGAAAGAAAGGGGTTATTTATTAAAACGGCCAAATATCTGTTGTTGCTTTTCGTAATGTAAAAATATCTTCCATAGAAGTAAGGCGCTTTTCCCATGAATCAATTATTCTCAAACATTGATTGTTTTACCAAAGAAAATAAATAGATGAAGGTAGATTTCGATAAAAGTATAAAAATATTGGGGAATATGCATAACAGTTCGTTGATATTCACTTGAAACTGTCAGTATACCTCATTAATACAGGGTGATTTTTTAGTCCTGTTACCCAATTTTTGATGTAATTTATAAACGGGAATTTGGGTATTAATAAAAAAATAATATTTGTTATTTACAAAAGAAAATTTATATTTCATTACTCACATTTCTTAGTTACTTAAAATTATTACACCATATGCTCAAAATGTCCACCCATTGAGGTTATACACGCTCCGACTCTTTCCACCATATTAGCAGAAACCTATATATTGGAAATATTCGTGATTAAGTCTTAATATTGGCTTTCAGTTCATCAATATTGTGAAGATTGTTTTTGAAGGCCTCAGACTTAATGTAGCCCCACAAAAAGTAATCAGGGGATGTGAGGATGTGAAATGCTTCTTTTACACTCGCGTACGATTTCGTAGCAAAATATTGTTCCAGAATGAAAACCCGTTGTTCTATGGTAAAATACATTCTGTTCATAACACGACCAGAATCATCACAAAATGTTACACAGCTTAAGGATAATAAACTCGCACTGCCTTGTGTATACTGAGTGAGTAGGGCTACCAACTTCGTGCAACAAAACAAAATTTCCCTTTATTAGGGAAAAATTACCATGTATTAAAAATAGGGTAACAGGACTAAAAGATCACTCTGTAGCATCAATGCTCACCATTCAAATAATGCTGTCACATTGATGTGAATCTTACTATGATTTGTTTACATTAGATCAGATGGAGATAAGATGATAGCTACTGTTTCGATTTCGAAATGATGATTGCCATTTTTACTTTTTATGCCAGCTGTTATTAGTTTCGATTTCAATTATTATGTTTGACATTTTCGCTTTTCATACGCGTTGTTATTATTATGTAAAATAAGCTCTCATTAAATGAAATCATAAACATTGAAGTCAATCCTATACTAAGCGAACAATTTCTGTTTAAATATGTGTGTTTGCGGATATGTATGTATGTCTGACGGATCTCGAAAACGCCTCTAACATTCGTTTATTAAATCAGGAGTACGTTTGCGATAAAAAAAATATTTTGGAACAGGTCTCAACTCTGGGAAAAATCGCTGAAGCTCTTTCAGAAAGGATTATTGGTCCCTCAAGTAGCAGCTGATCAAAAAAAGTTTCCATACTCTGTTGAAAACGTGAGAAAGAAAGTGTGAGCAAGTGAAAAAGATTATAATAGCTGTAGTTGAGTTACCAAATTTAGCGATCCTATTTTAAAACATTGCAGTATTCATGGAACATCTGGAAGTATAGGTACAGAAAGTGACCGGATGATAGCAAAATAAATTTAAAATTGATCTCTCCAAACAATGGTAGTTGAATTGATGTTTATTGTGAGGTGATAGAAATGCGACTAATTTCTTCAGCTTCTGTTGTATTGGTTCCTCTGTTGCTCTATGTTTCTACGCAGCCATGGCCTTGAGAGAGCCAGTTGTCCTGTCTGTTAATTCCTAATCTGGACTAAATACCACGGAACCAATCAGAGAAGCCTCCTATTAAAAAAACCCTGCTCTGATTAGTTCTCATGGAATTTAATCATGATTGAAATTGAACAGGCTTTTGAGCTACTGGACCTGATATATTCATGTTTTGAAATCAGCTAAAAACTATATCGAAAAAAGATAATATTCCGTCAGCTGGTCCTATTTCCTTTCATCCTATACTATTAAACAAGCAATATCTGTTTATATGTTTAGATGTTCAGATGTTTGGATGTTTAGATATTTAGATGTTTGTATTTCACCAGATCTCGAAAACGGCGCTAACGATTCTCACGAAATTCAGAGCATAGTAGTTTTATAATATAAAAATTCGATTGCACTAGATCTCATCCCTGGGAAAACTCGCTGAAGGACATTGAAAGGATAATTATTATTTATCCTTGGAAAAACAGCTGATAATAATTATTTCGTCGTCTGTTGATGATGGAAGTGAGTGAGCCAATTGATGGACATGAGAAAGAAATCTCAGCCACATTAAATGTTAGACTAATTATTATGAATGGAGTCTTATATATAAATAGACTTCCATGGAAGAAAGAATCAGTGGAATGGCTGCTTTTACACTTTTGAATAAGTGGAACGAAGAGTAAAGCTGCGTTTACACCAAAGTTATTAACAAAATGTTAACATTTGATGAACATTTATGTGTTAGTCAAGTTCTGTTCAATCTAATAGAATCCATAAGGATTAAGTTATCAACAATTTGTCAATAACTTCGGTGTAAACCAGCTTAAGCGATAGGCTATGCCAGACATTCCAGAATAAGCAAGAGATCCATGCATACCAGAGTCAACCAATTCCAAATAAACTTGATTTGGAATTCTATTTTCAATTGCATCAAGCAAAAGCAAAAATAACATGATCACTGCTAATTTGATAACTGTCAACGAGAAATATTAATTGCCAATGGATAAAGTCAAGGTCTCTTAGAAGGAGAACTCTTAAGCCCCGCCCAATATTCCACAAAATTCGCTGCAATTAGTCTACTAATCTACAGAGCACTTCCAACACATCAATTAATAATTCAAATGATTAGACTCAATAATTTTCATGCCAAGCTGTGGCCTAATTTCTTTATTTATTACCGATAGAGGGCAGATCATAAGATGCTCCTAGAAAATAGTAGGTCCGTGATACAAAATTTTGAGCTGAGTCTCATCTCTGAGATAATTTGAGAGGAAAAATTGATCATCCAAGTGGCAGCTTATTGAAACAGAAATGTCCATCGTTTGTTGAAAACTAGAGAGGAAGAGAGAAAATTAACAGCTGTGGTTATAACATTTAGCAATATAATTTGAAAACATCGCATGATTCAATAAAAATATTCCCTGATGTCAAGATGAGTGCATAAGAGCAACTGGGTGACACCATAAGGCATCGCTAACTTTTGATTGCTTTTTAAAATACGCAGTTGAATGTATACTTCAACAAAGTTGAATGTGTTGTTCAAACTGAGGTGATAGCAACGCAACTAATCATCACAATCACTGACAACGATTTTTGGGTAACTAAGTATTATAGAAATGTATTTGAATGAAACTTGAAACGGTCCAATATATAATGACATTTTCATCGAGGGAGAGCACCTTTTCGGATACAAAATTCTTTGACAGTGACGTGACTATATTAATTCATTATTCAAGTTATATTCAACAAGCAATTTTTGTTTGAATGATGGATCTCAAAAACGATTATAACGGCTTTGGTAGAATTCAGGTTATAAATATTTTACAAAAATAATCTGAACATTTAATTCCCGCACGGGTACCCTGCTAGTAATAATAATAAAAATAATGACAACACGCCAGATATATCTATACTTATAAAATTCTTATCTCACTGATCACGATTTCTGGAAAACTACTGGATGGATTTCAACAAAACTTGGAATATAGATTCCTTATACGTCCTAGGTGCTCACTAAGAAATATTTTGGCGATATCTCAACTCTAAGGGTGGTTTTCAAGGGTTTAAAGTTCGTCTTTTAGCATGTATATTCTTCTTCTCCTAATCTCTTAATTATAATTGAAATTTCCATATCATATGTAACTATGAAACTATAATCTAGAGAGAGTAAATATTCGAAACAGTTGTTAACTGGCAACTAAATTAATAATTTTGTCAGGTTGGCATTAAGTTGAGATGACTTCATTACGTTGGCACCAAGTTGAAGAACTAATTGAAATGCATTTATCGAGAACAAATTGATTGGGCACTGCTGCTTCAATCAGAGCTATTCCTGGGAGTGTAGATGGTTTTTATTTTTCATAAAACAAACTTTTATGACGGGAGTTGCTTCTATCAATTGATCCCATTCTATCAAGACTAATTTTGTTTGTATATCCGACAGATCACGAAAACTACTTAAACAATTTCGATGAAATTTCAATAATTCAGTACGGTACGATATATGGAGGGTATTTTTAAAACTTCAGAAGTGTCCGTTGTGAAATCTGTTTGCATAGAATGAAGAGATTCGGCCAAAATTCAACTTGGGCGAAAGAAAGGGGTTATTTATTAAAACGATCAAATAGCTGTTGTTGCTTTTCCCTATGTAAAAATATCTTCCATAGAAGTAAGGCGCTTTTACCATGAATCAATTATTCCCAAACATTGATTGTTTTACCAAAGAAAATAGATGAAGGTAGATTTCGATAAAAGTATTGGAGAATATGCATAACAGTTCGTTGACTGTCAGTATTCCTCATTAATAGCATCAATGCTCCCCTTTCAAACAATGCTGACACATTGATGTGAATCTTACTATAATCAGGTTACTTTAGATCAGATGAAGATAATAATGTTAATGATCGCTAATGTTTCAATTTCAATCATGTTTGGCATTTTTGCTTTTAATGCCAGCTGTTATTATTATGTGAAATAAACTCTCCTTGAATGAAATCATAATCATTGAAGTCAATTTATTATACTAAGAAAGCAATATTTCTGTTTGAATATGTGTGTTTGTGGATATGTATGTATGTTTGACGGATCTCGAAAACGGTTCTAACGATTTTGATTAAATCAAGAATATAGTGGATTTGCTAAAAAAAATCATTATTTTGGAACAGGTCTCAACTCTGGGAAAATTCGCTGGAGTTCCTTGTGATTGATTATTGGTCCCTCAAGTAGCAGATGTTCAGAAAAAAGTTTCCATAGTCTGTTGAAAACGTAAGAGAGTGTGAGCAAATGAAAAAGATTATAATAGCTGTAGTTGAGTTACCAATTTTGGTGACCTTATTTTAAAGCAATGCAGTATTCATGGAACATCTGGAAGAATAGATTCAGAAAGTGACCGGATGATAGCAAAAGAAATTTAAAATCAATCTCTCCAAACATATGGTAGTTAAATGTGATGTTCACTGTGAGATGATAAAAATGCGACTAATTTCTATTGTATTGGTTCCTATGTTGCTCTATGTTTGTAGGCAGCCATGGCCTTGAGAGAGCCAGTTGCACCGCCTGTTAATTCATAATCCGGACTAAATACCACGAGAGCCAATCAGAGAAGCCTTCTATTAATAAAAACCCTGCTCTGATTAATTCTCATGAAATTTAATCCTGACTGAACAGGCTTTTGGGCTACCTCTGGGCCTTATAATTTCATGCTTCGAAATCAGCTAAAAACTAAATCGAAAAAACATAATATTCCATCAGCTGCTCCTATTTCCTTTCGTGATGTCATTGCATGGCACAAGACAAACCTATTGATATTGATAGATCACAAGTAAATACTAGAGTTGTCAATTTAGATAGAAATTAAATTGAGTTACATGTCAGTTTACATCCAAATTTTCATCCCTAAGCTTTCGGTTTTTAGCTAAGATCAAAGAAAGAAATCATATAATGGTAGTCAATAATCAAAGTGATTGAATACACTCTATTCAGATTTATGCAAATTCAAATAAAAATGATCTCACTTTAATATTTATTATAGTAAAATTTAGGACATAAGAAATCAGCCACAATATGTTATACTATTATGAATGAACTCTCATGTATGAATGGACTTCCATGGAAGAAAGAATCAGTGGATTTGCTGCTTTTACACTTTTGGATAGGTGAAACAAAAAGTAAGCGACAAGCTATGCCAGAAATTCCAGAATAAGCAAGAGATCCATGGATAGGCCACCAGAGTCATCAAATTCCGAATCAACTTAATTTGGAATTTAAAGTTCAATTGCATCAAGCAAAAACAAAAATAACATGGTCACTGCTAATTTGATAACTGTCAACGGGAAATATTAATTACCAATGAATGAAGTCGAGGTCGACTCTTAAGCCCCGCCCAATATTCTACAAATTCGCTGCAATTAGACTACTCTTCTACAGAGCACTTCCAACACATTAATTAATTATTCGAATGATTTGACTCAATTATTTTCATTCCACGTTGTGGCGTGATTTCAAAAACGATTATAACAATTTTGGTAGGATTTAGATTATAAATGTTTCACAAAAATAATTTTATCTTTTAATTCTCGTAGCGAAGCTCCTAGTAACCTATAAAAACGTCTCTTCTATTAAGAATATTACAACCAATTTCAAGTTTTTGAAACCCCTGGAAGTATTATAATACATCATTAGAGTAGTCATAGAAAACAAAACATTTACAATTGAAACCACTAACGGAGGAAGAATATTCTCTAGATAAGAATTGGTAGGCTAATTTTTCCCGTGTTTCGGCAGAAAATTAAATTATCAGTTGCGACCTGAAAATTCTGACACCAAACCTGATCCAGGTTACTCGATATCATTATATTAAAAATAGTATTAATAGAAAATAAAAAATCAGTAATGGAAGGAGCTCTTGGAACAGTACGTTCAAATCTGGCAGGTACCGGGTGTAGGAATGATTGTTTTAGTTGATTCAGCATTAAACATTGAACTAAAGCAATGTGCCAAAATTTATTTATTTTTTCGAAATTATAACTTTTCCAGGATAAAATTTTATTAGAGTAGTTTCATGATGTCATTTCGCACATTACGTAATTAAATTCTGCTATTTCCTCTATTGTTTTCAAACGTTTTCCTAGAGTACTTAGAATTGTTGTAAACGCAAAATCATCATAAAAAATCAGTTGAACGTCCATTCTATTATTGCTGAGTCTTCTACTTTGACTGAGGGAATTTTCCTGTATTCTGTCTTTGTTAGTTGTATTCCTTTCCCGTTCTATTGAGGGAAATTATTGTTGTGCCCACCACGTCCTTTGTTATTTGGTATTTTCTAATGCATAGTATTGCCAGCCCTGATACCTATTTTTGAGCCTGATTAGGTCGACTTGGAGACCTGAACAGGAGACCGCTTTTATCTTCTGTAGAGTACAGACATGTTTTCTGAGCTTAATTATTTATTGACCTGATTCAATAATGTCTTTTCCAGACAGTTTTTTATTCTCTCTCAGAGACTAAAATTATATTATTGGGAATCATTTATCCCATCAGTTTTGAAATCGCTAATCCTTTTATTAAATTATTAATGGCATAGTTAATTTCCATTCAGAGCGGTTGACTGCTGCACTTTATTATTATTGTAGGCTATGGATTAGTGACAGTCGAAAACCCATTTAAGGGTGAGTAATGAATATTTCATAGTATTGTTGTATTGACTTTATGTTGATAAATTTGATATTACTTTGATATTACAGGTAACAACCCCTGATTTAACAATTATTCAATTAATTTAATTAATTTTTCACTCAATTTTGTAGTCTTACATCTGAGATTTGGTCTCTTAAAGACATGTGTATTCGGTCTCTTAAAGACAGATTGATTATTAGATTATTCATATAAAGATGTATTTTGTAATATTCTCCATATTATTCTCATTATTATAAGAGCAGTCAGTCAACCGCATATCTATGTTTTTAATTCCAAGACCCTCAAACCACTAGAATTAGGATCACCTTATTGATCAGATAAAAATCCGCAGACCTCAGGGCCTAGCACAATTTCAACAACTAAGCCTTCTCCGACAAAATCATTTGTCACCAGGAGATCGGTTTCAGCAATAAAATAAATTTTTGATTGGCAAAGTGCTGGCCTCATTGACCCACGAACAGACTTTTTTAGTATACTTTTTTACTATTTCACTATCAGGGTATTGGTATGCTGCACATTCACCGTAATAATACATTTCCGTATAATATTATTGTAATTGATAATAATGGTGTTATCAAAATAATGGGGATAATTCACACTATTATTTATTGCTTTATTCAATTAATTTGAATATTTGTAGTGTTGCTATACCCTGTGTATGTATTATATTCTATAATTTGTTGTATTATATTATATTCTACCTTCTTCCTCTTCCCGAAATTGAAATATGTTCTAAAAGAAAGCCATTTTGGAACTCTGGAGAGCATTCAAAAGACTGATCGATCAGTTAAAATTCATGCCAATTGAAGACTTCCAGCGCTGTGACCAAGAGAGGGAACGACGACTCGGCCGATGTATAGCTGTCCAAGAGAACTACTTTGGAGGGAATAACATTATTGTTTGAAAATAATAAAACTTCGGTTAGTATGAAATTACTGTAGTCTCATTACTTTTCTCATACACCTCGTATATAACAACCAACTAGATAAGAAACAATAATTGAATAATTAATATTTAACAAGATTATTAAGATTGGATAGTTAATGATTTTCTTTTCTGGGTAGTGCCAAGTAATTTGTGCTATGTTTTGTTTTGATTTTATTTGTTCCATATTTATTGGTAATTAAGATGATTATCAGTAAATTTCTAGCTTCTTTGAGAATACGTCTTGCTTCTTTGGGAATGATTCATATTTCATGCTGAACTAGAGTAGATTATTTCATAAATAAAAACTGTCACTTTATTTATATAATCCATGTTTATAGAAACTAGATTACCCTTAGAAATTATAAAACTTGCAAAACTAATATGACAGCGTTATATTGTATCATTTACATTCGGCTTGTGCCAAGACAAAAGAGAGCGGTACTGTAATAATTTTTTTCATATACAGTACTGTGAAATATTGTTAAATGGGGCTATTGAAACAAACACAAGAAAAACCTTTCTTTTTATATTATGAGCTACAGTATTGAGAACTATTTGAATTATTGCAGTACTAGATAAGAAAATACAAGCACTCAATTTGAAGAAAGCATGCGGAGGTTTGTGATGTATTGATTCAAATAAAATCTTTATCTATCCGAAAAACATAATGACAATGGTTGAAAAGAAAAATAGTTGATCACGATATAAAATAAAATACCATCAAATAAAAATTGAACATAAATACCTATGACGGGAGATCCCTGCAAGGCTAAAAAACCTGAGTGCAGAGGCCGAGTATTCTATGATAGAGAATACAAGAGAAATAATAGAATTAATGGGAATAACATGCTACTAAATGTAATTTGGTCTTACACTTATGAAATAATGGGGAGGAGAAAAAAGAGTAAAATTGAGGTAAAAGGAAAAGTGAAGAGAGCACTTGAAAAAAATCATGAGAAGTCACAATGGGCTGTGAGGAAATTTCTTTATACAGATTGTCTCATGAAAGGTGTAACAGCCGAAGACCATGAAACATTCTACATGAAATTTGCAACAAAAAAGTCTGGTAAAATTCTCAAATATCGACCTTAGTTTTCGAGATAAATCAATTTTTCAATAGTTTTGAAAAATGTTAATTACTAGTAAACTATCAGTCAAAATCTAATTATGAGGATATGGTTTGAAAGAGGAAGAAATTTCCGATATGATTCGTACAATTTTTCCCTTTGACACTTTTCAATTTTTTATGAACGTTCAAAATTGAAAAAGTACATTCGTCGGGTTTAAAGCCACATTACATACTGTATGACGCTCATAAAAAGTTTAAGAACGTCTAACAAAGGAACAAATTTACTTGTGATAAAATGGTTTGGAACAACATTGATGAGTTTTGACATGGAAACTGTCTTCTACAAATCGATCAAACAGTATCTGTAACTTGGAAAGTGATAGATGAGGGACGGAGGTTATACAGTGATATACGCAAGTTGGAGAGATTCATATTATGCCTGTTTATGAAGATAATTCAATTTTGAATATACAGTTTCCTGACGGTTGAAACATCCAGCTCACGAAATAAGTTCTCACTTGGACAGAGTCTGGGTTTTTCTAATATAGATCTAATGTGTTTTTGAATGACAACGATTCCACCATGTGGTTGGAGTAAGTAACACCACAAATTTTTTATTCCGTATCGAAGAAATGATTAAATGTAGGAGAAATAAATGTCTTGAGATTTCTTTGTCATTAACATTGCTGATATTACGAAATTCACTTATATAATGCCTGAGTTTGTATTATTCATGTAAACAACCCAACGTAAATGTTGATCAATCACTATACCAAATATTTAACATGATGTTCTCTATTAAGCTTTACAATAAATTTGTCCAATCAGAATCATTGCAGTCAACATAATAGATTTTAAATATAATTCAAAACTTGCGGCTGGCCTGTAGAGTTAGGCGAGAAAGACATGAAATTTCTCTTTTTTATGTTTAATTTTAATAAATGCTCATCAAGCCGGGATTTTATTGTTTGAGCCCGGATTTAGCTATTTCCTAGTATTCTCCCAAGTGGTTCCAGTGAATAACAATGAATTGTCATCAACAAAAACAAAGAAGCGATTGACACACCATTTTTCAACTCCAACTTGAGAAAATCATTTATGTAGATTAAGAAAAGAATATGCGACAGGATTGTTCCCTGTGTAAGACTGTGGTCAATACTATAGAGAAACAATAGCGTAAGTAGATAATCCCATGGTATAGGGAATTTATGTCGCAACTTTTACTGTTATCTCAAGCCGATCACTGTCGATTATTGTCAATTTTTACTGTTTTGTTGGGGTGATAGTGTATGAACGGCACAATTTGAGAGACTATCAGCATCACACAGCTGCGTAGGAAAGAACTATGTGAACTATCGGCTTGGGATAACAGTAAAACTTTCGACATAAACGCACTATACCATGGGATATCTACTATGCTATCGTTTCTCTATGTCAGTATGTTGTTTGAGGATAGGTTTATTATCAATTTTGTGCATTTGGAATCTATTGTTTGAATAGCTTTTGAATCATTTGAGAGGCATTCCGCGAATTCCTTACTTTTCCATTTTTTAGAGGTTTTGAGTGAGGAATAGTTTTAAAAGCTTTGGCTATTGTTTTATGTTTGTCATTGAAATTTTCGGTAATTTTCTGTGTTGAAAGAGCTATTGCATCTATTTTACTTTTGTTAGACTGGAATCCAAATTGACATTTGTGGACTATATTATTTTTTAGTAGTAATTATTTTAATAATAGTTAACAAAGTGAGGTTTGATTAACTTTTTGATCTCTTTGGAAAAAGTACTCAAAAGGTTGGCTGATTGGACGATAATTATTTAATGGATTAGAAGGATAGTCTGCTTTATGTAAAGTACAACATTATTATTATGTTAATAATATTTTGTTTAATAACATCTAGCATGCGTGCAAACTTCTTGTCGCGCGACTCGAAAGTATTTCAATAGAAATAGCAGTAATTTGATAATTCAGAGAATTGCTTTCTATGAAACAAGCAAAAATTTCTGTTGCATTTCCAACAGACACTGATTTTTTTAGAATGATTTGAGAAACTGCTCGTGAACATACAATTTCATAACATGATGGACATCTTTAAAGGCACTTACCGTATTGACTTGATTAAAGATTAGTCATTCTAAAGATACGAACAGTATTTATTTTAACTTTATTTTAGTTTATCTGTTTATTGTTTTTTACAAATAGGTTCATGTGTTGAAGTGATGAGAAATGAGACTTGTCATTTAACATATTCACTTACCACCCATTTATTCCAATATAGTATCCCATATTTATAAATTTTTCAGCCAATTCCCAAGACCCATCGAAAGAATGTACTACACCTCCAGGCAAATTCTTATGCCTCTCCAAAATTTCCAGTAGATCTTCTCCAGCGTTTCGGCAATGCAAGAAAAGAGGCAATTTGAATTGTTCACTAAGTTTTAATTGCTTTTCGAAGTATCTGGAACATTGATTTCAAAGCATATTTAGATAATTTTACTATAGCACTTATTAAGTTTGCAACGTACCTTTTCATTACAGAAAATTGATATATTTATTATGTTCTCAACTTTTGATCTAATAACCACATAATATTTGAAAAACAAATGTATAGTCAATTCTACGTATTATTTCTACACATTGTTTTACTTACAGGACTAAAGTTTCGTGGAACACATCTTCAATTGTACGGTTTACTCCAACATGCGACTATAGTTCTGTAAGTAAAATAATAAAGTGTAATTCAGTGGTCCTCAAACTTTTCACTTCGAGCCCCCCTGCATAATTCAGCTGTAAGCCGGGCCCCCCTACATATAACAACAAATTCTATACAAACAATTATAATTTATTCAGGTACTATAGCTACATACTATAGTACATAGTTGTTACTTTTGTTTATCATAGCAATTAACAATAAAAAGAGCTTCAGTGTGAAGGATGAGCTTGTTTTTTCGCACAGAGTTTGTTGAAAATAGGTGTCAGCTCTGATTACGCTACTCTAAGTTCCTGGATCACATCCAGTCTTGATGTAAATTTACTTTCCATGGCAGCTAGAGAAGAAAACCCAGTTTCACACGAATAAGTTGTCGCAAATGGAGTCAATATTTTCAATGCCTTTTCACTCAAAATTGAGTGTTCCTTCTGCACACCAATCCAGAAGGATGTGAGAGAATATTCTTCAAACTCCATTTTAAGCGCATAGTCACCTTGGAGATCAATGAGGTTTTCATTTTCTATCATGTTGTGCATTATACTCATTGATTGAGAATTTGAATGGGTTTTGAATTCATGCCAAACCATTCAAGTTCTCATTAAAATATTTTTAAGTAGAATTTTAAAAGTAGAAAGATTGCTTATCGTAATTATTTTAGAAGTAGATTTAAATAATTTTCCAACCAAGCTTTGCGCCCCCCTGAGCATTCATCGCGCCCCCCTTGGGGTCGCGCCCCACACTTTGAGAACCACTGGTGTAATTGACTCAATTACGGAAAAGTGTCAAAATAGCAAAATGAATTTGACAAATTTTATCACAAAATATTTAATTGGAACAGAGTCTTTGTCAGCACTTGAAAATCCAGAATAGCAAAATACACGAATTAATTTTTGTTTGGGGATCATTCTGGGCTAATAGTATGCTACCTATGAGAAAATGCCCTATGTAGAATGGGCAAGTTGCATAATAGGTTCATTCTACTTGTCAGTTCGAGTTGAATCAGAACTCGAGTTCGATAAAAGAGAGAATAATTCAATTAAAATACCATAAGTAAAATCGAAAACAAAGACAATAAAGTTTTCCGAAATCTATCCTTTCTTCAATTTTAGACAATTTTGAATCACTTGACATTTTGAGTTGCATTTTTGGGACGATAAAAATTCATGTCTTTTGAGTGAGATTGGAAATTTCGTATTACAGTGTTTCACAAATCGTTTTTTCTACGACCTATCTCGTTTCTATCAACAACCGTTTCACTTATGATTATGAATCGGTCGAGTATTCATCATCACTATTACTCCTAAGAATCTTATCACAAATTCAACAACTCACCTCTTTTGAACATCTACAGGACAGAAATTAATTCGGTCATAGTCTAGACCGCATTCACCAATGGCGACTATCTTCTTTCCTCCTTTCTCGACAAAGTCATGGAGTGATTGCATGTAAGCCTCTGGATCACCATTCTCTTCAAATTCGCCACAACGGGTGGGATGACATCCGACAGTTGTGAATAGTCTATCTAAAAGACATCAAATGAAAAAACAAACTTAAACACTAAAAATGGTGTATTGGGGTATGGTGCATTTGGCGTATAGATTTATGAAGCACATATTAGGGCTGTGATCCTCATTATGTACCCAATTTACAAAGCATTCATTTTTTCAAGGTTTCAATCGTTTAAAATTGAAATCTGGTCATGACTAAGGAGAGAAGTGAGTAAGTAAGTATGAATATACAAGTTATTCATTTTATCAAGGGTTCAACATTTTCATGTTGAATAGAAATTAGAATATCTGTATTCTAGTTATAAAATCTAGTCACCGAAGCTCAATTTATATACCAAGCCCTTACCATCTTGTTCCGCTAATTTAAGCGATTCTTCTATATCTCTGAGGGACCCAGCAGTTATTATAATTTTCTTCAATCCACTCTCCCATGCTCTGGCCAGTACATTCTTCAAATCGGATTTATGTTTAATACTCCCGTGATAAACTCCATTGAACATTGGGTCATTTAAATTGGCTCCTATGTCTGAAAAAGATGAGCATAAGAAAATGTAGAACATTTACAATAATTTATAAGTTATTGGACAGCATCACCAACATTTATCTTCAGATTTGACACAGAAGAATTTGGTAAATGAATATTGTGAATTATTAACATGTAAGTCACTATGGCCTAAACATTAGATTGCAGCATTTATCTTAGAGATTACATTGCCACCCGATCTCACAGAAGTCAAAAAGCCTGTGAACTAATAATAGTGTGAGAGAAGAACAGAGCTTGGGTCCTTTTGAAAGAATACTTATAAACATGATGAGCTCCTATTCTCGTAAGAAATAACATTGGCCATAAACCCCCATGCTACGAACTAAGGTTTGTACGGACTATATAATAATGATTGATTAAAACATTAATTAATTTATTTACAAAGGCAAATTCCACAATTATTTTAATATTAACATTATTTAAAATATAAACATTGCAAATAGTATTTGTTATTGACTAGCCACTCGCCTTCCCTCACTACATTACTCGTATACTAATCACCTGGCAGCTTTCAATTTCATTTCAAAACCTTGTACATGCCAGGCAAATCTGGTAGCAGATTACTTGCTGGATCGTAAGCAGGTCATCTCACTGAAGGGAGCTACTTCGAGGGAGGAACATGGCGTGCCTCAGGGATCGGTGCTTGGGCCTTTGCTTTTCCTGATTATGATCAATGATCTGAGACTGGAGGACTCAAGCCTTCTTTTTGCGGATGACACCACAATCATCGGTAGAGGTGTTGATACCACAGCAGCAGGATGGAGAGCAAAGCAACTCTTTGCTGCTGAAAGGGACTGGTTCTCCGCGAATAAGCTCCTTCTCAACGAGGTAAAGACCCAGAAATTGATGTGTACTTATGGCATCAAAGATCGAAACCAGGCACCTGTCACCCTCCTCCGATTCAGTACAGATCCAAAGCTGACCTGGGAGCATCATATTCTTGGAGTGTGCAAGAATCTGTCAAGAGTCATATATCTTTTCAGGAAGTTGAGAGCCCAGCTGAGCAGTTGCTGATGTTGTACCATGCAGTACTTGGTAGTCTGTATGGTTATCTTGATCTGGGGACATCCACCACATGCCAGAGTCATTCTACTGCTCCAAAAGAAAGCTTTCCGAATCATCACAAATAGCAAGTGTGATGCACATTGCCAGCCAATCTTCCGCAGATTGTGCATCCACACAGTCTGTGGACACTACTACATCTTGGCTTCACTGCTATATGTGAGGAGTAACATCACAACGTTACATCGGAGAGAGCAAGTGCACTCCTACAACACTCGGAGGACAAATTTGGATGGACCTCACTGTCGTTTGTCGAAGGTGAAGGACTGTTTCCCCGTGCTGGCGATGAGGATATTTAACCACCTGCCGGAGCCGGTGAGGGCGCGTCCGGTGAACATCTTCAGGTCCTCCTTATCTAAGTGGCTAATTGAAAAGTTTAAATAAAACAGTGACTTATCTAATGAAGATACTTGTGATCTGTGACACTGCCATCATGATCAAGTAAAGTGTGGTCTGTTTGACCAGTGTTTCTTATTTCCCTTGTTGGAATATACCGACTGATGCCTGATGCGATCTATCCAGGAATGGCCTAGTCTTTGATCGAGATATTGAATAGACAAAACAAACTATTGATACAAATAAACATGTGACTCCATTCATTCACCCTCCGGTGACCAACTCGCAATGATTGAATATTTATTGAGCTGTGGAGGAAAAGAATCAAATAACAATAAAATAAGTGGAAATAAAGCCATTCCGGTCCCCTACATGCGATTGATCACTAAAACTTAGTATTTCTTGACACCAAGACCGATATTTCCATTTTACTATTATTTTCGGTGCAGAGAGAAGGAATAATATGTGAAAGTGTGGATGCTGGACCCTTCTACCACTTCTATCTATCTTCTTACTTCCAAAGTTCGGTGGCATGCCAAATGATCGATTCCCATTTGGTCAAAATTATTATTTTGTCGCAAAAGATCGAAAATTGAAGAATCCCAAATGGTAGAATTGAAACTTAAAGTTCCCCAAATGGTCGAATCCCAAACTATCGAAAAGTTTTAATAGTAATCCCATTTGGCCGAAAATCTCAATTGTCGCAAAAGGTTGACGATTTGATTTTCCCAACTGACCGATTCCTATTTGATAGAAAGGTTTTGTAGTTTGTCGCAAATTATCGAATCTAATCGGCTAGATGGGATTCGTTCGACCATATGGGAAAGTATACTTTTCGACCTTTTGGGATTCGGTCAGATGGGACCCCACGCCAAAGTTCAAGGTTAAAACTATTCTTGCGGCCTCTTCTATATAGTGAGGTACACGTTACAATGACAGTATTTGAATAATATTGGTGTTGCTATCCTCCAACAAAGCAAATAGCGCTATCATTTTTCGGCTCAGCAATGTTTCCAGATCGTTTTTCAACAATGAATGAATAAAGTTAACAGAATTTAATACTCAATTATAAAAATTTATTATTAAATGATTTAAAACTTTTATTACTAAAGTAAATAGTTCTAAATAGTGCCTAAAGATTTCGGTTCAAAATTTTACAGTTTTTTTAATAGCTTGATTGTTTTCAATTATGTGATATCTATTTATTATTATATCTATTTTTAATTGAAGATTTGTATTTTTTGATAAGACTTTAATTTTTAAGTGTGAATTGGTTTATTATAAGTGATAAGTAGTCTAACTTGACCTAGTCCAGACATCTTCTAGTTTATTTTCTTCTAGTCCAGACATATTTGGGATGTCCCCATCACTCCTGAAGTCTGTGATTGGAAGTATAGCGGATCCATTGTGTTCCTTAATCAACCGCTGTCTGGAGCTTGGAATCTTCCCTGACCTGCTTAAAACATCTAGAACGGTCCCAATCTTCAAAAAAGGTGATCCAGAGGAATTGGGTAACTACAGGCCCATATCAATCATCCCAGTGTTTGGAAAAATCTTTATAAAGCTGTGATGTACAATCAACTCAGTGCTTACTTTGAGGAAAATTCTCTCTTTTCACCTCAGCAGTCTGGTTTCCGTCGGGGCAGATCTACCACAAATGCTGTTCGCAGCTTGGTTGAAACCATGCTGGGAGCAATGGAAGATCATTACTCTGTGGCATTGACTCTGTGCGACCTGACACAGGCTTTTGGTTGTGTCTCTCACTGCATATTGCTGGAGAAACTTGAGAGATATGGAGTCTGTGATGTGGCCCTCAGTACACTGAATAATTACTTGGATTGTTGGAAGCAGGTGGTGTCCATCGGTGGTGATGTGTCTGATGCTCAGGATGTGTGCTGCAGCGTGCCTCAGGGTTCCATCCTCGGGCCTCTCCTGTTCCTGATTTTCATCAATGACCTCAGGCTGGAAAGAAATGCCATCCTTTTTGCAGACGACACAACTCTGGTGGCCAGGAAAAATAATGTTAATGCAGCAATCCAGGAGTCTGCCCAGCTGTTGGAGGCTGCCAGTGTTTGATTTCAGGTGAACAGGCTGTCAATGAATGAGAGGAAGACTCAGCATCTCCTCTCCACTCTGCAGCGGAATCCGCCAAACTTTGGGAATTGTAATGTGAAGCTGCTTGGGTTCATGATGGATGCCACACTGACATGGGAGCCACATATTGACATGATATGTAATAGACTGTCAAGAGTAATCTATCTGATGCGTATGCTGAGAAGTCATGTTTCCCAGGAGTACCTTGTAACAGCATACTACGGTCTCTTCCAAAGCCATATCAACTATGGTATAGTGCTGTGGGGTCATGCAGGTGGCTGCAGAAGGATTTTGCTCCTGCAGAAAAAGGTTCTCCGGATTATCACTGCTTCTCATCGCCTTGAACATTGTGCGCCAATCTTCAGGAGACTGAAGATTATGACAGTCTACAGTCAGTATCTGTTCAGCTCCCTGTCACTGTTGAGAAGAGGACAGCACACCTATCTTCAAAGAGGACAAGTGCATGATCACAACACAAGACAGCGGGCTGACATTGATCTACCTCATGCAAGACTCACACGGTCACACAGTAGTTTTCTTGTCAGTGCGCTAAAAATATTCAACATGATGCCAGTGAGTCTCCGTGTGCGGGATGTGAAGATATTTGAGAGGGTGCTTCGGACAAAGCTTGTGAACCTGCCGCTTTACTCCCTGAATCAGAAGGCAATACAGAGTTTTTTAAATTCGCTTCAACTGCCACCCATCTCAATCTTATGTTTGACCTCATGAAGCAATCTACCCCAGCAAATGCTGGTCATGGATGGAGAAAACTGAAGTTTTGAAGTTGATTTTGATTTGGACTGTAGGCTAGTATAAATTTGAAATGAGACAGTTTTGTGCAAGAGCCTGTTGTGCCTTCTCAATTTAAATATACAAACTTAATAAACTAATAAAAATAGATATTTTTAACGAGTAGAATAAAACCTTAACTGAATATTTTGTAAAAGAATAAACAGTTGATTAAATTAAATATACTTGTTTCTAGAAGGTAGGGCAAGACAGAGAATTGGCAACGCTGCTCTCCTATATTTATTCACTCCCATTATAACGGTTTATTACTTTTTCTTTCCCAACCGTTCTTTGTCCAACGAGTCCCCGTCCCCAAACGTGATGTAGACCTCACTACCCACTATAGTTGATTACAATAATGACGAACTATATGGTAATTATTAGCATCTAAAAATTAAAACTTACCAATGAATCTTCTAAGTGATGCCATTATTCTTTATGTCAAAAATCGCCCACAACTCTGATTAAAAAGGGAAAATAATTAAAGTTAATGAGGTGGGCTTACATTCATGAAAGAAACTTGAAATTTAGATTTGGTAAATGAACACTTAGGTTAATTGAATTTTCAACATTCAATATAAATTATGACCAGAAAAACAAATAGAAAGTAATCTAATTACTATTTGAAAAACAAAATCCTCTAATAATGTTATGATACAATGTTAAAATGTAAAGATACACTACAGAAATGTTGCATTTACACAAGCCAAGCATGATATTATTATAACCTCTATTTACAAGCAAAATAACATAACATAACCTACAACAATAAATAATTATATGAATCAAATCCAGGATCCAGTGCCATTAGAATCTAAAATTTTGTCAGAGCTTTGTCACATGACCATGAAAAAGGCGTGGTAACTTTAGATTGTTGAATATGTAAAATTCTTATCAAATTGAATCTATTTCCAAACATTTTATCCGAATAATTATAGTCAATAAGAGTTTTAGACTATACATTGGGTTTAAAAGTTATTAAACAACAAAGAAGTTACAGCTGCTCCAAGTATTTTTTGCTGTTCCCTGTTGGTAGTTGTGTTGTGTAAAATGGCCGTTCTTCTTCCATCCTACTGCGACTGATATTCGAGGAACTGCACTGCCGAAATTTTTATTATCTGTAAGTATTTATCTTTAGTAGTGCTCATTTTGTATTGTTATGCTGTACATCAAATTTCTATACTCTTGTGTTAGTTCAACTATCAGGGCTTCCCTGAGACGCAGTATGTGTAGTTCTATTGAAGTAAAAAGTATCTTGAGGTTAGTTTACAACCATGCTGTCGAATCGGTAAATCCAACATCTTTGATGAAAAAAGAACTGCAATTAGAGAATGGATATCTCATGACTCGCATCAAAAATTTTAAAGTGGATAAAAATTGCTATGTAGTTGGATTTGGCAAAGCAGTACTCGGTATGGCTCATCAAGTAGAAGAGATTCTAGGTAATCATGTGAAAAGGGGCATCCTAAGTATTCCAATTGGGCAAAAAGAGTTGTTTAAGTCATTGACATTTAAAGGTAACTCAGTTATTGAGATATTTGAGGGTGCAAAATATAATACTCCCGATGAACATTCTGAATTGGCTTCTAATCACATAAAGACATTGTCTTCTTCTCTTTGCTCTGGCGATCTTTTGATAGTTTTGATTTCGGGTGGTGGATCGGCATTACTGACCAGTCCTGTGCCTCCAGTGACAATGGATGAGAAAGTCAAAGTTATCAAATTATTACAGTGTTCTGGTGCTGATATCAAAGAATTGAATTGTGTTCGTAAAAGACTATCGCAGCTTAAAGGTGGCAAATTGCTTGACTTAGCATACCCAGCCACAGTTTTGTCTTTTATTCTTTCAGACATTGTTGGTGATCCTCTTGAATTTATTGCAAGTGGTCCAACCGTGATAAATAGAGATAGCAGTGATGAAGCCTTAGGCATAATAGAAAAATATTCTTTGTTCAATCACTTGCCTAGATCTGTTCAGAATGTTTTATGTGAACCAATGTCAAATATATATTGTAATACAGAAGCAAATAACTTGATCATCGGAAGTAATAAAATAGCTTTACATCATGCATCTATTGAAGCCACCAAGCATGGTTACTGTAGTCTTATTCTTTCAAGCTCTGTTGAAGGACTCGTTTCTGATGTATGTAATATGTATATTAATCTTATAATTTTTATAAGTAAGGCTATGGACAAAGAAATTGATGAATCCTCGTTTATTACAAGTCTAAGCTCTATATCAGAAGCTCTGAGAATTGATGAATTATCTTTAAAAGAGCTGACTCATGCTATTTTTATATCAAATAAAACAAAACTTTGCTTGTTATTGGGCGGTGAACCCACAGTCAAGGTGAAGGGAAACGGAAGAGGAGGCCGTAATCAGCAGTTGGCATTAGAGTTTTCCAACCTGCTAAAAAACAAGTTCTCAAGTTCGTTCAAAGTTGGGTTTCTTAGTGGAGGCACAGATGGAATTGATGGGCCTACCGATGCTGCTGGGGCGCTGGCCTATTCTGGGCAGTTGGAAAATATTCACACTTTCAACCTCAATGCTATTGATTTCATAGAAAATAATGACGCATACTCGTTCTTCAAACAATTGAACAATGGCGAAGATTTAATTTTCACTGGACATACTGGGACAAATGTAATGGATATTCATTTGATCTTAATTGAGAAATGTAGTTACTAAAATGTAAGTCAAGTCGTATTAAGAAATATCAAGATAGTTTACTCTTCTAGTTCTACTACTTTCAAATCATATTTCAGCATTTTTCCATTTTGTAGTGGTTTCGGCTGAAATAGAACAGTCGACGACGATGAAGCCTATCGACGGTTGAAATATTCACCAATCAAACGTGGTCTAATACCCGTGTTTTAGGGCCGGTTTCCAAGCTCGGGATTTAGCTAAGATCTAGACTTTAAACAGCTGGAGTCAGAAAATTGCCTTTCCAAAACGGGGCGTAGTCGCAGTTTCTATTTTCTCATTTCTATAATTGGAAACTTTTTATTGGAAACACTATTTTATTTTGTGTTTTTCGAAGTTTCAATTCAAACGTGACTATGACAACTACGCCCCGTTTTGGAAAGCCAATTTTCTGACTCCAGTTAAAGTCCAGTACTTAGCCAAATCCCGAGCTTGGAAACGAGCCCTCAGAGACAATCAAGTCATACAGATAATAATATTCTCATCGCTATTCAATTATCATTGCCTGTAATTTGTCTTAATAATTAGTCAACATTCATGATTCTGAATTGAATATTTCATAAATAGCCTAATTTAGAATAAGATATTACGTGATACTTGAAATACTTCCACTGGGAGCGCATCAGCGCCTATTATATAGGATCATTCAGTGAAACAGAAAGGTTTCAATAAGTGTCTATAATCTTTATTATTTTTTATTCGATGTTCCTGCTCATGAGGTTGAAAGGTAGTAATTTAACTGCAGCCTACATTAAGTGAAAACCTTTTTTTCAACTAATATCCGCTAAAAGCCCTCCCTTGGAATCTTATGCAATTTTCAAGTTTTCCATGACATTTTTAGCACATAAACTATTATTCCAAGAAGTTAGTAATACTCATTGTTTTGGGGATTAACTATTATTCAAAGAAATCAATAATACTCATTGTTTTGGGGATGTGATAGTTCTTAATCATGTACTGTGGCTTATTGCTCCATAAACAACAATGCAAAACTACAAGAGTTGCATTGAACGTATTAATGCTTCCAGGCGGCGTCATTACCCGAAACAGGGATAACTCCGTTGGCCCCCTTCGCAAAATTCGACAACTTGCAACTCTCATTCTATGGTGTTACTTTAAACCAAGAGTTCTAGTGAACGGTCCATATAGAACTATACTAGCCATGAAAAAACAAAATAGAAGAAATACCTGCCAATATTCTGCAAAATGTCATGAGAAAAGAATTGATGCAGTATTGTACTATTTTCTTCTCTACTGACTTAGCATATATTCTCAATTGCATATTCATCTTATTTATTACAAGATCGAAATATCAGATCAGTTTCACACTTAATTTGAATTTTCTAAAAATGACTGTATCACTATAGATTTTAATTATCTCTCAATAAATTATTTTAGATTAATCAGGTCTAGACAAGAACACAAGAATTAGTTATTTGTGCAACTAGTGCGCAAAGTGACAGTTTGCTGCATCGAAAGAAACGTTTACGCCCGAGCCGTAGGCGAGGGCGGAATGGTTTCTTGAGTGCAGCAAACGAACTTTGCGCACGTATTTCACATTAAATTTTTCCTACAGTTACCATTGAATATGAAAAGTGGGTAATTATGGGTAAAATTGCCTGAATAATGTAGTAGTGTTTGAATGGCGGGGGGCAGCTGTGTGGTGTGTGCTGTGGTGGCACTGTGCTGTCGTTGTCCTTGGTTATAATATCTACTTAATAATTAGCGCGTTGTGCTTCGTTGCACCTCTGCTCACTATAGCAGCCACAGCAGTCACTGTTACCAACTTAATTTTGATTTTGCTGCACTGGTGCTCCATATAACCTACTAACTATTTTGCGTTGTCATGCTGCAAATCTGGAGTACGCAAAGTACTCACTTTGCGCACTAGTGCGGAAAAGTGATTCTTTGCAGCCTGCAATCAGTGCACAAATGGTCACTTTTCAGGGTATCTGTAGGAAAAAGATTTTTCAGATTTTTATTGTGAAGATTCTTGAATGCTGATATCAAACTTATATTGTACTATATCAAGTTTCCTGCTTTTAAAGTTTCATGGTAATAATTTGTACTTCAAAACTCCTGAGAGTCCAAAATATATTCTTCCACTATTCAATATTACTATTTATTACAATATTACAAAAAGTAACATTGCACATATGCAAGCTCTTTCGAGCATGACCGCATATGGAAGTTTCGAATACATAACATATTATAAAATAATCATGAATATATATATATATATATATATATATATATATATATATATTATAAACAATTTCACATGATACTTATATATATATATATATATATATAGAATTCAACAAGAACGAATTTTGAATGTTGGAACATCAGAAAGATTTCCTCTCTTAAATGAAGGAAGTACTTGAAAAATGATCTTAAGTTACAGCGACGGTACAAAAGCCATGAAAGTGAAGTCTATCACACTATATTATGAGAAACCTAAAACAAAGAAAAAACACAATTGATATACTACACAATAATGTTGTACATGCTCTCGACATCTTGTTCGGGCATAGCAATTAGATAAATTTTTAATCTACGTTTAAACAGATGTGATGATCCTGTAAGTGATATTTCCCTTGGCAGCCTGTTTAAGAATTTACCTTCCAAAAAAGAGACGATTTGGGAAAAAATGTTGAGTTAGGCCTTGGAATCCTTATTTGTTCAGCTGCACGAGTCAATGGCCCTTGCCTAGCAAAATCTATTTCATTGCCTTGATTGCCACTGGCCCAAAAAAATTGTAACAGAACCCTGTAAATAAATAAAGATAGGATACTTAAGATGTTTAGACCGCTAAACATGTCAGCATGCATAGCAGGAGGTTCTTGGAAGAATCGAAGCAAGGATCGCTGTAGAGTGATTAGAGGTTTCAAGTGGGTGATGTAGGTGCAACCCCAACATGTTATACCATAAGAAATTCTGGAGTGAGCTAAAGAGAAATATATGTTTTTGAGTAAAGAATTGGGGCATAATTTTTTATATGATAAAACCTGTGAAGAAGCAATCTTAAACTATTCTTTAATGTCCGAATATGCTCCATCCTCAAGATCACTCTCCATCAACACACCCAAATATTTCACTCTTTTGGACTGTAATATTTCACAGCAAACGCAATTAGCTTGATTTGATCAGTTAATATTGTGGTATTTCAGCGGGGTTTCAAGGTAAAATGGATCAGAGAGCGAAAAGTTAATGTAGATTGTTTTATCATAAGTTGAGGTCTGATTGCATACTGGCATGCAGATTTCTCACCTTGTCTGCACCATAATTGAGAACGGTGTCATCTGCAAAAGCCGTTATAGCTCCTTTGAAGGGTCCATAATACAAATCATTTATGAATATTAAGAATAAAATGGGCCCCAAGACAGAGCCTTGAGGGACATCAGTACAAATAGATCTTACTGAGCTTGAGGCATCATTGACACATACAAACTGACTCCGCCCTGAAAGATAAGACTGAAACCAATTCAAGGTTATACCCCTTATACCTGCCAATTCTAATTTTTTCAGTAAAATACTGTGATCAATAGTATCAAAAGCCTTGCGAATATCAAGGAATAGTGCTGAGACATTTGAAATCTGTTTAACCTTTTTAATCTGTATTTATATTTGAGTGGATCTCGAAAAGAAACTTACGCAAAGCCAATTCAGTGCTCAGCCCCTCCCTGAAGCCATATTGATTGGGAACCAAACAATTTTTTGAGTTGAGAAAAGATACCAGTCGAACCTATACTTGTTTTTCGAATATTTTAGTAAATATTGACAACAATGAAATGGGACGGTTACAGTCAATTGTGTTGTCCTTCTTTGGAATAGGGATCTCTTTTGCTACATTGAGTTTGGATGGGAATATACCTTCATGAAGACTTCTATTGAACAAGTATGACAGTATTTCACAAATTTTAGATGCTACTTTCTTTATTAGGAATGGTGGGAATTTGTCTGCTCCAGGAGATTTATTACTGCATGTACTAAGTATAACTGTTAACACTTCATCTGGATTTCTAGGCCTCCAGAAGAGTGATCTTAGACTGTGATTAATTTTAAAAGCCCTAAAGAATGCATTCTTGACTTCTGTGGTGGGTGGAGGAATGGTTGTATCCGGTTTTCCAACATTTACAAAATAATTGTTCAACTCCTCTGATACCTTCATTTCATCCGTCACAAGATCACCATTTCTTACAAAGCTTACACACGATTTCTTATTTTTCTGCTTGCCTACTAATTCATTAATAATTGCCCATTGTTTTTTATTATTCCCTCTTGCATTGTGGAAAAGTGTTGAATAGTATCTCTCTTTTGCTTCCCTAATCCAAATTTGCACCTTATCCCTAAACCTTTTAAAATTTTGTTCAGCTCGAACATTACTTCGGTCCCTTTTCATTATTTCGAAAAGTTTGTTTCTTGTTTCAATGAATTAGGCCACCTGTTATCCAAGGTTTCAGCGCCCTGGAACGATGGTTTACCGACCTCCTCACTGCTTCATTAATCTTACTTGAAGATTCTATATGAGATTGCAAAATATTTTCAAATATTGAGTGTGCAGCATCCACATCTACACAACTGATTACCGAGCTCCAATTTTCAATCTCAAGTAACCCATTCAGCATAACATAATTATCTATCTTAGAGGTATAGGTGATTCTTTTATTATGGATGATCCTCTTACAAGGAATTGCAGCACAAACCGCTCTGTGGTCAGTCAATCCTGCATCAACCACAGCTGCTAAAACATTAGACAAGGGCCTACCTCTAAATAGTATGTGATCTATACATGATGAGCTAGTATTTTTTACTCTAGTATCCAGATTGATTAAGGAATCTAAGCCATTCAGTGCCAATATTTCAAAGTATTTATCAACATTAGCATCATCGGAATTTATATTTATATTTAAATCTCCCACGCAAATGACCACCTCCTGCTTTACATTGCTCAAGAACCTACAAAAAGAAAATAAAAAAGACCTTATATTGCCTCCAGTATGCCATCTATAAATTCCAATTAATGAAAAAACAAAGTTTCCGTTGATACAATTTAGAAAAATACTGTCCGCCCCCTCAATAAAATTGCTGTCTAACATAATACACTTGAGGCTTTCATTATAAAAAACTACAAGTCCACCACATATGTTGTCATTACAAGAGAAATTTGATTTGTAACCTGGAATAGTAAACAATTTCGTATTGAAATCAGTTCTTATATCCATGCCTCCGATTATACAATAACATCAGGCTTTTTCTTCATTTGATTCAAATACAGAATAAATACATCAAAATTCTTTTTAATGGGTACTACAAATGTTCATATGAAAAACTGTAAGATTATCAGTGTCAAAAACATTATTATACTCTGGAATTGAGGATATAAAAACTGGTGCACAATCATTATTGATTTCCATTCAAAGTTCCAAATTATAAACAAACAAAAGATGATGAAAAGAAGGAGAGAATAATATTACAATAAAAAGACTACCATCCAGCTTCAAGCCGGTCGAGCAATTGTTCATAATATAGGCTGTATACAAATAACAACAATGAAAAAAGAAAATAGTGAAGCATAATATGAAAAAGAAACACATTAATGACAAAATAGCGGACACTTGTTTCAGCTTTGATAAGTAAAATCATCAATCCTTGTAATGATAGCAAACCTCTCTCGAATCTTATCAATAAACTAAGCTTGCTCACTATATCTTCTCAAGATAGGTCGATCGCCCCCAGCACCGATAATCATTTACCCATACAAAAATTCTATAAACAAGCTAATCCCCAAAAGAGAACAAAATACGTTTCCACCAGTTCATTTCGAAGTGTAAACTGTACATCAAGCAGAAAAAAAATCAATATAATAGAATGAATTGATTGCTTTTAATTGCCCCTCAATTAATGTAAGGTGCAAACGAATGCTTAGAAAACTAAGGTGTACTTTCCACCATTTGAGAATTTCAGAATAATGTCTCTCCAATCATACAAACCCAAATAGGCTAGCTGAAACCTCTCAACCATTAAGTGATAATACAACTGATTCAAACAAAAGAGAATACTGATAATGACAAACAGTGACTAAGAGCAGCCCTCAAAAGCAAAACTCAATTGAAAAATAATTACTGTACCTACTTACATATTAATTAATTACAAGTTATAAATTATTTATTGTATTGTATTGTATTGCTCTGAAGCTACTTTTCCTAATTGTCTCAAGTTGAGTAAGATTTGTCCTGTGTATAAAATAGGCGATAAGACACAGCCCGACAGTTACCGCCCTATAGCCATTGTCCCCATTATTGGTAAGATTATTGAATCTGTTATGTTTGATCAAATGTATGCATACTTTGATTGTAATAATATTCTATATTGTCATCAGTATGCTTACAGGCCTGCTCATAATACAATAATGGCTGTCGAGACTATTATAAATAGGATCTTAGAGTCTTTTGAAGACAGATTGATTACAGGTGTAGGCTTATTAGACTTGCGAAAAGCATTTGACTGTATCTCTCATAGTATCTTGAAAACGAATTGCAGTTTTATGGAATTGTTGGAAAGGAACTAGATCTGATTGAATCATATTTGAATAGGAAACAAGTTGTAATTGTTAATAATAGAAAATCGGAAATTTTGGATGTGAAATCAGGCGTTCCTCAAGGTTCAATCCTTGGACCCTTTCTCTTCCTAATATTTATTAATGACATTCACTGTGGTGTGATCCCATTAGGCTTGCCTATACTGTATGCAGACGATACTACATTAATGTGCTCTCATAAGAATATGTCAGATGTTAAGACAAAGCTATTAGAATGTATACAAGTATCCAAAACCTGGCTTGAAGCGAATAAACTTGTAATTAATGATGATAAGACAGAACTAATATATTTCTCATTGAATAATGAAAATGAAAATCAAGCTGTTAAGCTTCTAGGTCTTTATATTGATAGTAAATTAACATGGAGGGAGCAAGTGAATATGTTGTGCAGAAAACTGTCTAGAGTGACATATCGTTTGAGAAAATACTGTGTAAGTTCAGAGTACTTTTAACAGCCTATTTTGGTCTATTTCACTCCTTGTTAGCATATGGAGTTATACTCTGGGGAAATAGTAGCACTGCCACAAAGGTACTCATTCTTCAAAAGAAAGTAATAAGAATTATTGACAATCTTCAGCCAAGAGAATCATGTAGAGACAGTTTTGTAAAATCTCAAATCATGACAGTGCCAACATTATACATCTATAACAATTTAATGCAAGTAAAAAATAATCTCTATAAGTATGACAGTATTGGACACTCATATAACACTAGAAATCGATCAGATCTTGCTATTCCTCAAATTAGATTATCAAAAACTCACAAGAGTCATCTTTATCAGAGACGACTGATGTTCAATAAACTTCCTCTATGGGTGCGGAATCTGCCGGAAAAATCTTTTAAACATGTTTTAAAAAGATGGTTAAAGAACCACCCTTTTTATAATATAAATGAATACCTAGTATCTGACACAAATACAATTCAAAAATAATAATCTCTAAAGAATTAGACTGTATTTCATTATAGGTATTATTATAGTAGTATTATATTATTTATTGTATTATTAAGAATATTTAATTATATGTATACATAGTATTTTTAAAAAACGGACTGTATTTTGACGTAGCCTATTGCAATTAAGTTTGTTTAACGGCAATAAAAATATTCTTATTCTTATTCATTGTTCCACATTAGATATTTAAACGCAATAAGAGAGAATCAAATTATATCTGCTTTGAATAAGTAAATGTTTGAGAAAAACAAATTACATAAAAATATCAGAATAACCGTGCTAGTGGAGAAGTACTTCATTCTAACCCTTCTAAGAACTTTGATAATTAAATCCACAAATTCGAGAAAAACAAAAATAATAAATAGGAAATAAAAATACTACCCATCAGATTTATTATGAATGCTACAACTACACCCCGCTTGAGATAGATGAAAAATTATATGAAACACTGTTTCCTTCGATTTGTAAGCTTCATTACACTATCACCCTCTCAATGCACAACCATAAATGAACTGTACAGCCTCACTACAAGATGATGATAATAATAAGAAAGTACAAGACCGGAAAAACAAAACAATAATCAAACCGCAATGAACAGTCATTATGATATAATACCTTTCATAGTACGAACTCAAATAATGAAGGATAAAAAAACTACTTTTACGAAGGTCAAAGTCAAGTCCAAGTTAGCATTGCTCTAATTGAAATTTCAACGAAATAGCCGTTTCTACTTTGGCAAGGGTTCGGTCTGCAATACCTGTGCCGCATCCTAGATCCTATTTGCCGCCACAGTCTTTATAATTTTATTCAGATTTTCAAGTATTCATTGAGCTTCTCAGGTTGGTTCTTTCTAGAGTCATGAGAGAGAGGGGGAAATTGGTTTGCCTTTCCGGTGACTTCAATGTCGATTTTTGTGGAGAAGGTAAAAATAAAAATCTATTTAAGAATCTATTATTAACATTCAAATTGAATAAATTGTAAGATGGCCCGACAAGTATTACAAGAGTAACAGCCACAGAAATTGATTATATTATATCCAGCTATACTCCAACTCTGTGTTCTAGTGAAATAATTTCCTGTTCCTTCACGGATCATGAGGGAATTAGCGTCAAGTTCAGAGTTGAGAAACCAAAATCTAATTCTGAAAAATATGATAAGCCGAAATTTGGGAAAAGAAAAATGTTTCGTGTTATTGATCTACCAAAGATTAGTGCTCTGAATGATGGACTTGCTAGAGAGACCTGGCATTCCGTAGCCTATATGATTGTAATAATGTTGATATGTTTGATAATTTTATGAGTACCTATATTAGCCATTGTAATAGCTCAGTTCCAGAGAACTCAGTAAGCAGTGCAAGAAAGAATGATCATATTCCCTGGATTACTCCTGACATTAGAATATCAAGTGATAGAATGAAAACTCTGAGTTGTCTAATTAAAACCCCATCTCTAAGTGACTCTCTCATATATTATATACATACGAATACAGGGTTAAGATACTTCAGCATAGAAATTTATTACAGAATTTACAAAAGCATATTTAAAAAAGTTTTGAAAGCAGCTAAAAAAATAGCTGCTACTGCTTACATAAAAAAATCATCAAATCAAGCTAGAGCTATCTGGAATTTGGTTAGGTCTGAATCTGCAAAAAACCGGGGATCAATCTCAGATACATGCATTGTTAATAAAATGGGGAATTTAAAACCTGGAAAAGAGGCTGCTGACATACTGAACAATTATTTCATTGATGCACCACTAAAAATACAAAATGAACTCCTAGAAAAAAATAGTATAAATGATTATCGTTCAGTATTCAATATGAATCATGGAAGTACACAGAGGTTTTCAATCTTCAATCCCATGAGTTGTGGAGAATTAAAAATGATAATTAAATCCTCGAAAAATAAAAAATCCTGCGACTGTTTTAATATTTCAAATTACCTGGTTAAAAAATCAGCAGAAAACATCTTGGAGCCACTAACTTTCATTTTTAATAGTTCTATGACTGTGGGCTATGTACCCTCGAAACTAAAATTGTCAAAAATAATTCCTACACATAAAAAATGCAAAAAAGAACTTCCAGAAAACCGCAGACCTATTGCTAACACGCCTGTATTTCTTAAAATTTTCGAGTACGCAGTGCTTAGAAGAATGAGAGAGTAATTAGATCGAATAGGTTTACTGTCATCATCCGATCAATTTGGTTTCTGGCCAGGTTTTTCAATAAACGATGCTCTCTTTTCAATTGTAGATGAAATATTATCCTCTGTTGATAAAAAACTAAAAGTATATGGTTTGATAGCTGATCTCACCAAAGCTATTGACCTTGTTAATGTTGAGATCATGATGAAAAAGCTGCAACTGTATGGTTTTGATGGCGCTGTCCTTAGATGGTTCTTTTCATATTTCGACAAAAGGTACCAGCAGGTTTTCATTGATTCTCACTGCTATGAGTATCATTCTAATTGGATGAAAACGAGAAGCGGGCCCCCCCAGGGATCAGTACTCGGTCCCCTTCTTTTTGTTCTCTATATAAATGACTTACGTTCTTACCTTGAACCAGCAAAGAGTGTTTTATATGCAGACGATGTTAGTATTATACTAAAAAGCAATAGTCAGCCCAATGCCGAACTGGAGAGCAAAGCAGCACTTTTTAAATTACAAAAATGGTTAGCTGCTAATATGTTAATTCTGAATAAAGAATAAACAAAAGAAATACCTTTTCGAACTACTAAAGGGGGTAGCTTGGAAATTGAAGGCAATAATATAGATTCTGTAAGTAGTATAAGAGTTCTTGGAGTGGTGATTGACTCTGATCTTTCATGGAAACCACATCTGGAATGCCTGAAAACCAAACTTAATTCAGCAATTTTCGTTCTCAGAAACCCAAAGGCTTCTCTGGATTCGATGGATCTTAAAAGTGTGTATTTCGCCCTGTTTTTCTCCCTTCTGAACTATGGAATTATTTTTTGGGGTAATTCTAGCAGTGTAGTGGAGGTGTTTAGACTACAGAAGTGGGCATTGAGGGTGATGATAGGAGAGTCAATCCGAACTAGTTGTAGGCCCTACTTCAAAAAACTTGGAATTCTTCCACTCCCTAGCCTATATATTCTGGAAACAATCTGCTTTTTAAAGAAACACATAGATGAATTTAATACAGGAGAAACGTTTCACCAATATTCAACCAGAAATAATTTGAGAGATGATGCACACCGAAGTACTATGTATGAGCGAGGGGTAAGGAGTTCAGGTATCCGGATGTACAACTTATTGTCATCTCACATAAAAGAAAAGTCAGGTAAAGATTTCAGATTTTTATTGAAAAAAGAGCTTCTATTCATATGTGCCTACTCAGTGGAGGAATATAAAGATTTTTACAAACCTCAAGATGGAGGTTTAAGAAGCTGTTTGATTAATGACAAATTGACATATCCTTATACCCCTTTTACAGGTGGTCGGTGGATGATAATAATAAATAAATAAATTCAGATCATCCGCGCACGCAATGGTGTGAACAGTCGATTTATCCTCCATCCGCAACTTGATATTACTGGATCGGTCAATCCACAGATATTTTCAACCATAGTCCTTTTGAAATTTCTTAGCCATGTTGAATAGAGTTCTTCTTCCTGGGGCCAGCGATTGATTGATATAAATCGGAGAATTTGATTGAAGACCCAAATTAGCACAGGTTAAATTCCTTTTAATTTTTCGCTTCTGAAGTAGTTCCTCTTTATCGTATCTCTTTTGACTATTTGACTACTTTTGACTATTGACGAAATATTTTCAAGTACTTCTGAGAAACTTTCTGGCTTATCTTTATCATTTGAAACAAAAAAATTCTATCATGTCGAAAATTTTCTGTTTTCATGTATTTTTTTGAATTCTTCATACCTGTTGTACAATACTGAACTATCGCCAATGTTATTCTACTAACAATTCTATGGTTAAATTAGGAATCTTGTAATTTTACACGATTTGGCAACGTTGTTTTTTGGATGGAGGGCATAGTCTCATCTTATTTTATACACATTATAAATAGTACAAACTATTATCATGAAAAGCAGGAAACTTTGTATAGTACAACAGAAGCTTGATATCAGCTTTCAAAAATCTTCTCAATATAAATCTGAAAAATCTTTCTTGTTCTTGTATAGTCCTAATTCATTGTAAAATAATTTACTGAGCGATTATTTAAACCTATATTGATAGTCATTTTTCACAAAATTCAAATGAAGTTTGAAGTGATCTAGGAGGATAACATCCTTTAATAGTGATTTCCTAGATCGAGTCTCAAATTGTTTTATAGAAACTATAATATTGTCAGTTATTCTGCAATATTCTATTAATTTTCTTCGATATTAGTTGATTGATGGGTGTTTTTTTTTCAGATGAGCTGTGGCACAGAGTAATCTGTTGAATTCATACACTGCTGACGGATACTTGGCTTTTTTACAATGACTGCTGCTCTGCCAGGATCATTGGCGTTCGATGAGTACGGCCGGCCGTTCATCATCATCAAGGACCAGGACAAGCAGAAGCGGCTGACGGGCAGTGAAGCCATCAAGTCGCACATCCTGGCTGCTCGACAGATCTCCACTATCCTCAGGACCTCTCTCGGTCCCAAAGGTCTGGACAAAATGATGATATCCTCGGACGGCGATGTGACCGTCACCAACGATGGCGCAACTATCCTCAAGATGATGGACGTCGACCACGAGATCGCTAAGTTGATGGTGCAGCTGAGTCAGTCGCAAGATGACGAGATTGGCGACGGCACGACGGGTGTGGTGGTGCTTGCTGGTGCCCTCCTCGACCAAGCCGAACATCTCATCGACAAAGGCATTCACCCAATCCGTATTGCTGATGGCTTCGAGCTGGCCGCTCGCTGTGCCGTCAAACACCTAGACACCATAGCGCATAGTTTCCCTGTCGACCCCAACAACCTGGAGCCCCTCATCCAGACCGCCATGACCACTCTCGGCTCCAAGATCATCAACAAGTGTCACCGTCAAATGGCTGAGATCGCTGTCAACGCTGTCATGGCTGTAGCCGACCTGGAGAAGAAGGATGTCAACTTTGAACTGATCAAGGTGGAAGGTAAAGTAGGAGGCCGATTGGAAGACACAATGCTTGTTAAGGGAGTTGTTGTCGATAAGGACTTCTCTCACCCCCAGATGCCTAAAGAGCTGAAAAATGTCAAGATGGCAATCCTCACCTGCCCATTCGAGCCGCCCAAACCCAAGACCAAGCATAAGTTGGATGTGACATCTGTTGAAGACTACAAGCAGCTGAGGCAGTATGAAGCGGAGAAGTTCACTGAGATGGTGAAGCTTGTGAAGGACGCTGGAGCGAACCTAGCTATTTGCCAGTGGGGTTTTGATGACGAGGCTAACCACCTTCTATTGCAAAACGAATTGCCAGCCGTGCGTTGGGTGGGCGGTCCTGAAATTGAACTAATCGCCATTGCTACTGGTGGCCGCATTGTGCCTAGGTTTGAAGAACTGAAACCGGAGAAGCTGGGCTATGCCGGCGTTGTTCGCGAGATTAGCTTTGGAACAACCAAGGACAGGATGTTGGTAATTGAAGAATGCAAAAACTCGAAGGCTGTCACGATCTTCATCAGAGGAGGAAACAAGATGATCATCGAAGAGGCTAAACGAAGTATTCACGATGCTTTGTGCGTTGTTAGGAATTTGGTGCTAGATAATAGGATTGTATACGGAGGTGGTGCAGCCGAGATATCCTGCGCTCTGGCCACAATGAAAGAGTCTGAACAGATTCCAACCTTGGAGCAGTATGCACTGCGTGCCTTCTCTGAAGCTCTGGAGACTATTCCGATGGCGCTGGCAGAGAACTCTGGCTGGTCGTCGATCGACACCCTCACCGAAGTGAAGGCGCTGCAGACTGAGCACAACGACCCCTCCCTCGGTATCGACTGTATGCTCAAAGGCACTTACAACATGAAAGAGCAGAATGTCATCGAAACCCTGCAGAGTAAGAAGCAGCAGATTATGTTGGCCACTCAACTCGTCAAGATGATTCTCAAAATTGATGATATCCGTTCACCCAATGATGATCCTGGGTACTAAAATACCCAAATTTTTTACTCATTGGCATTTATTTTTTTCCATTTTCAGTTGAATAATTCGTTTAGTTTTTACACAGTTATTCCAACTATTTTCTCCCTTATGTTAGGCACCAATGTGTCTTGAACTTGAAAACGCATCTACTTGAAAATCAACGTTTTTATTAACTTCCTATAAGTTGCTATTCACTTTTAATTTAAAATCATCAAAATGTTACATTCTATTAATCCGTTATAATTGAATGAAATATCAATAATTTAAGTTAGTAGAGCTTTACTAATTCACATAAATAAATTTTAATAACACATTATGCTAATATTATCATTGATTTCCACCAAGTCATATTTCTTCTATTTATTAGCATAAACACAAAATGAAATCACAAGGTGGTCACCCATTTTAAAATGAAAAAATCATGAGTAATTCCCTGTTTTCCAGAGTAAAATTTCGAATTTTCCAGGTAGAATACCCGCGATATTTGATGAACAAGATACATTCGTAAAGAATTTATTATAGAAATCTTCATTTTGATCTTCCATGACGAATTGCGAATAGAGTTTTAATTTTCCAAATATATTGATAATTTTTGACACTACAGTCTATTTTTGTGAGGAATTAGTAACTACTCATGTGTGTGGAGTGCTTTTGGACAGGGTCCATTTTCAAAACTCAGTGAGTAGTTGATAAACGAAACACTCCTCACAAAAATAGACTACAGTGTCAAAGTTATCAATACTTTTGAACATTTATTATGTATTCAAAGTCATACTTTTACTAATGAAGCCATATATATATATGTGTGTGTGTGTATGTATGTACAGATCCATAGCCGATGTTTTTAGATGTTTTTTCTGGTTTGGTAGGCTAGCTCAAAAACATTGCCGATTATATTATTGCTAGCCATCAAGTGTTTTTTTCTAGTTTATTGTTACTGTGCACGTACACTTCTTTACTAAATTGATTGAAATTTATGAAAGATTCATGTGTAATTGGAAAAATTCATGAGGAATTCACGGTATTTTTCCCGGTTTGTAGAATCATGAGGAATTCAAGGTTTTCCCGGTTGGTGGCAACCCTGAATCAATATTATTTTCTTGCTTGATCAGTAGGAAGATCAAATGATTTTCAATTTCATCACTATAAGATTGCACGAGTTGTAGCTTGAAAACCCTCAAAAGAATGAATTGAAATTATGAATGTTTTGTTGAGTTGACATTGACACTATCACATACTAATTACAAAAAATGAGATACTAATTGAATTTGTTGAACGATTTTTGAATTAAGAATTTATTCAAAAGTATCAATGAAGTCAACTCAAAGTCATGGGGTTTTCCAGAACACTACTGAACTCGTGATACCTTTACTGTAAATGAAAATGTAGTAATATTTGTATGGCTTCAGACAATTATTATTATTTTTGTCAATGTATTAAGGTGCGTACAGACTTCTGTGCCACGAACAAGCGCATTTCACTTCTCATCAGCTGATGTTATGCTTATTATATCTGTATCTTACTGTTTCTGTACGAATACATAATGAAAAAAATAGCATCAGCTAATAAAAAGTGAAATGCGCGTGTTCGTGGCACAGAAGTCTGAACGCACCTCTACAAGTTGAAGGCAGAAGTAGTCTACATAGACCTTTGATGCTCTTCGACATCTATGTACTAGGGTGTGATCACATTAAATGTGTATATGTGCAATTGCACAACAGATCATGCATGAGCCGGAAATCGAAATCTGGAAAGTGCCATTGAATCACGTTGTGACTTGCATGCAGCTTCTCACACTGAACGCAGCCAGCAAGTGCACGCGTTCAGTGTGAGTGTTCCTATTGCTCTTTTCATATCATTGCTCTTTGAATAGTCATGTAGAAGCGCAGTTGCCAATTTGTCGATTAGACTTGGTGCTTTCAAATAGGAAACTTTGTAACTGTATCACGAGCACTTGATGAACACTCACTAGAAATTAGAGAACGCTGGCCGGTTTAGAACGGCAACATCGCCGCCGCTGTATCCCTACCTTTCTCTGCCGCGCATGTTCCCACAAAATGTAATTTTGTATGTACTATATAGTATCCTACAAAATTTTATTTTAAATTTTCTGCATCATTTGGTGCACAGAAAATTGTCTCCAAGCTTGAATTCCATTTAATGTCTTATGTTCAGTAATATTTGAAGTTTTCTGAGATTTAACGAGGATGGACATAGGCTTATTGTCATTGCTATTGATTAAACAATTTGAAACAACCAGCCAACTGCTTTCTCAAAGTGACTCCGTAGCGGAAGTGGTAGCACGTGCAGCTCATGAATCAAAGTTTGTGGGTTCAAAACCAATCAAACTAACTTTTTGGCTGAGAATTTGCAACTCTGATGAAGATTATCAACGTAATTTTGACAAAATAATTCTATTTTTCATGTTTCCTGGCAGGTGCGGATCCAGGGGGGAGCTCAAATTGATAATTTTTGAACCAATATTGACTGAGCTTGAGTCAGTTATGTACTGTTTGTTATTAGTGATGTCATAATGTCTGGTAACTGCTACACTGGGCTATAATTCAGTACTATAATTTTCATCTATATTAATCCTTATAATCTTCTAAAATTTATATAAAAATTTATTTATGATTATGTCATTAATTGAAGTGAACTACTTTTTACCCATTTCGCCATTCGATACCGTTTCGATACTTCAACTTGCGTATCGATACCAGTAAAGTATCGAATCATTCGATACCGATACCACCGGTATCGAAAGCAAAGTATCGATACCAGTAAGTATCGGAACGTCCCTAATTATAATATGGACTCCAAATTTCGCAAGCATGTTCTAACGGGCTTCTCACAATTGACTCATACAGAAGAAGTATCAAAGGCTCTACATCACTGAAGGGCGAGCAGAGTCCTCAAGATGAATCCCGTCTGCTGATTGGCTTTAAGCCCGGTCCAGACGCTCAAGTTTAGCTTCAGTCTTTTGCTCAAGCAAAAGTCGGAGCATGTAAGTCGTTGCGTCTGAACGGTAAAACGGATGGGTGTTCAAGCTTAAGTCGTTATGTGTCGGCCGGTAATCTTTTTCCCTCAAACCGTCCGTCCTTTGCTTATCCACCAAAACCTAAATTGCGTAAAAATGGAGATAGAGAAATTGTGATTTTAGATTCGGATTCAGCGCCCTCAAAATTAATAAAATGCCTCGCGAGTAGGTACTTGAAAAGAAGCAAGTTTTTTTACTGATTGTATAGAACGCCATAACCCTTTTTTGATTCTCATGATACTCTAAGAATTTTATGTTGATATTATGATTTACTATCATGATTTATAATAAGATGTACTATAATTATATTGTTGATAAGAAAGCTATCTACACATTTCAATCCATTTACAATCACTGTGTCTCGAGATATGACATGTAAACAAAGCCATTTAGCGATTAACAGTAATATTTTTGTCATTATGTTTTTAAATATAGCATTATCCAGTTGAATCAGCGAAAAAATACTATATATATTATTACTCATCTACTGGATATACGTCAACCGTATACAATTCAGACTCAATGAACCATATCAAGCCCAATTTCCATCGGTCATTGACCGAAGTCAAACATCATTGTCAAGGCGATGACAGGCATAGCAACTTCGTAAAATTATTCCAACCATGAAATGATGAAAATCATTTTACTCAATACGGTGCCCTTGTATTGTATAAGTACAATACCCTGCTTGGCTTGTTGCCAATGTTTAATTATATGACATGCGCAGGACATACAGTAGCCTACTTCACTTGGTTTCTATTGCAGATTGCAGTCGGCCTATTCATTAACTTCTCGATGAGTGAGTGTATAGCCTACTGAGCTGACAAGTGTCCGGGCTATTATCATAAACAATTGTCTGTGGTGAATCAGTATTAATATATTTTCAGTATTTATATATCAGTCTTATTATTAGTTATTTCATTTTATTTATCAGTTAGTTGGTTTATATAGTTATTCTTATTATGTCAGATTCACGCACATACCCACGCGAATTCATTGAACTCTAAAAGGCACATCCATGTCTTTGGAAAATGAAATCGAAAGAGTGGTAGTGATGGAGATAAAAAGAGAAACGCGTATGACATACTAGTGAATGAATTCAAGGAGCATAGATTGACCCCACTGCTACTGCTACTAGGCACTGCTAGTAGCAACTAAAATAAACTCTATGTGTATAATCTATCGAAAAGAATTGATGAAAATTGTGAAATATCAACGCAGTAGAGGAGCTGCGGTAAATAGGAAAACGGACGACATAAGACGGATGCGTGTGGACGCAATTATTTTTTTTCTTGAACCAAACGATCCGTCTTCTTCTTGGGCAAAAGACTGATGGTAAACTTGAGCGTCTGGACCCGGCTTTACATGCTGTGCAAACAACATGTGAGTTATAAGTAGCATGACCTTGGCATTTGAATCAATATTAAAAAATATAGCTCTCAAATTTTCGATGTTTTTCCGGGTGAGAGGAGTCGAACGGGGGGGTCAACCCCCCCCCCCCCAGGCCAGAGTCTGATAGTCCTGGATCCGCGCCTGTTTCCTGGACATAGAAGATTGCATTTTACATAACAAAATTCTCCCCATGCAAAACACGGATTACCTGCCAGTATGATTGAAATAGAATAATATATACAGAGTGTTTCAGAAGTAGTGTCGAACAGCATGCATGACCATGAACAAACAAGATAATCTGAAAAACATTGTAAAATCAGCTGGATGGCCATATGGAGCCATACCGAGTTTCAAAGCTTCATCTTAGATACAATTGGAATTAAAAATGTAATATTTATGTTTAAATTTTGAAAAGTGGCATAGCCACTTCTAATACAAGGCCCTAACTTACGATATTATGTAACGTTGCAGTGTAGGCCTAGAATCTAATACATGATTGGTGAAAAAGATTTAAAAAAAATACCAGCTGATCTTTTTTACCAATCATATATTAGATTCTAGGCGACGTTGCAATATCATAGGCCAGGGTCTTTTATTGGAGGTGGCTATGAAAGTGGTCAAGCATGCAAAACGAAAATAATTAATTTCTCTGTTATTCTCCTACCAATCTTAATAAATGAAGTATCCTTGAAATCTTTATAAAATTTACTAACTTTTGTCAGTTAACGGTTTTCGTGAAATTTGCAATCAAAAATTTGAAATGGCCGCTATTTTGAAAATTTACATTGCATTTTTTTTTATTTTATTTTTAAAGTTGAGTCTTTATAGCATGAATATTCATGCCAATTATAGATCAATACATCATTTCGTTCTTGAGATAAAAATTCCTAAGTGGAAAAAACAAAATGGCAGCTATAAGGATAACCGCTGAGTTTTGGACACTTCAAATAGGACATTTGTAGTCTCCTATCATCCAGGAACAATACCCTGAAATGTTCGACACTACTTCTGAAACATTCTGTATAGCCTATATAATAGACCTATTATAGCCTAGTGAAATATAGCTTTATAATTTCACTATTATTCTGACTTTATTGTCAGAAATTATTTCATATTTGTTAATTATCAATTATCAGCCTTGAAGCAATAGTTTCACGTTAAGATGAATTGCAAAGTTTTTTGATACTGCTATTCATTCAATATTAATATCGGGGACCGAGCTTCGCTCTGGAGTACAAATGCATAAAACAATTATTACGAAAGAAGAAATTATTATAACATTCATTCATACAGAAATGTTCTATCTAATCACAGTAAATTGGGATTAATTCCCAGAGGAATGCAAAAATTCCCTTCGCAAAGGCCCAGTTGCAAAAAAGCCGGTTAAATTTCAATCCTGATTAACTTCACGTCAATCAAATCAGAGAAGACCATTTCAAAAAGATGCCGGATCTACTGAAATTAATCAGAATTGAAAATAACGACCCGGCTTTTTTTAACCGGCACCTGTAGTCCAGGCAATGAATGTTCAAAAAAGGGTATAGAGGGAAATGTTTGGAAGACAATTTTTGAACCCGCAGTTCTGTTAAGGGTAGCAGGGGTGCCCAGCCCCCCAAGGGCAATGGCGCATGCCCCCCCAATCCAAGTGTTATGCCCCCCCTAAAGTATCCCAATTCCCAACCCTTCAGTTTTTAACATTAAACAGTGTATGACAATAAAATTCACAACTTACATTCTAATCTTCCAAAGGACATTATTTACTTTTGTTCTTGTGAGGAACTCTTTCTGTTCTCATAATATTGTAAAAATATATACCATCGTTTCTTATCTCTTATAAAATAGAAATAAAGTATCTTTCGATATTATTTTTGAGACTAGCAGTGCACCCGTTCTTGTTCGGGAGGACTAAAAAGTACTAATATTACATCAGGAAAAACCACATGACAAATATTTTAATAGGATATTAAAAGATAAGTAAGGAAGGCTTTGCTTTGTAAAGGTTACTTATAAGAAGTTGAATGATAATATCATTGATATTCTTTTATTGCAAAAGAATATTGCATAGCAATTTTGGTGAACATTCATACAAATTTGGAACGATTTTATTCTAAGTAGGTTTATAATATAAAAATTCGATTGCACTGGTTCTCATCCCTGGGGAAACTTGCTGAAGGACATTGGAAGAATTTATTCATCCTTGGAAAAACAGCTGATAATTTCGTCGTCTGTTGATGATGGAAGTGAGTGAGCGAGTGTATGTGTGTAATCACACATAAATTATGACTCAGCTATTGAACTTTTGTACCTAATTCAATCAGGTACTTGGTGGCAGTTGTACAAAAGCCGGTTAAATTTCAATCCTGATTAATTCCAGTAGTACCAATTAGATAAGCTATCTTTTTGAGATGGTCTTCTGTGATTTGGTTCACGTGAAATTAATCAGGATTAAAATTTAACATGCTTTTGTGAGAGAAATTGTTGCATTCCTCTGCGAATTAATCTCAAACCAGTGTGATTAGATAGAACCTTTCTGTATGAACTATGAATATTTATTATAATTTCTTTTTTCGTAATAATTTTTATAATAATGCTTTTGTAGGTACTCCAGAGAGCGGAGCTCGGTGCTTCGATATTTATCATAAATTGGCACAGGTTGTCACTGATGTTGTGTTGTTGGTAGTATTTACTTTTTAACATTAGGTACAGGAGTAAATAACACAAGTCGAACAAAGTGTATCTTGAAATGGTTTGGTTTTTGGAATAAAGATATCATCTGAACAAGAACATTTTGTAAATTCTATCTATTAATACCAAATATCGGGGCACCGAGCTTTGCTCGTTATTTATTCATTGATAAACAGAACTCAATTCTTTGAAATGATTGGGGAAGGACTAACAGGCACAGCCGAAAACTGTTTCTTCCCCAAATTTTGATTTATAAACTATAAAATTTATAGTTGGAATATTTAATATTCCAAAAAGTAGGTTATGTTTCATACTCTTGAATTCAAGTGAAATTTTCAGTCCAAATATTTGAAAACATAAAAGTTCTAATTTAGACTGTTTACATAGGTACCAAATTGAATAACAAAATAACACTCACTAATCACTTAGAACTGTAAAATAATGATCAACTTTGAATATTATGATATATACCATCTCATGTCAACAAATCAGATTACTGTATTTTGATCGAGTCAATTGAAATTTCTAGATTTCTCGCGAGATACGATAAGCTAATTGATTACACAGCTGATCTCCCACACAGGCACACGCATCTTCTGTTATCAACAGACGACGAAATCATCATCTGTTTTTCTAAGGATGAATTATCCTTTTTATGTCCTTCAGGGAGTTTTCTCAGAGATGAGACATAGTGCAATGTAATTTTGATATCATAAACCTACTATATTCCGAATTTCGTGGAATTCGTTAGAGCCGTTTCCGAGATCTATTGAACATGAATAACCATATAACCAGATAGCCAGATAACCTGATATAAAAATAGAAAAATATAAACAGATATACAGAAATTGCTCGCTTGATATAATGGGATAACAGCTTATAGTCCAGTCAAATGGTGGTTTTTCAGGAAACAGCCCCAAAAAATTTTTTCGATGTTTCTATGTGTATTTTGGGGCACTAAATGATAATCTGAAATTCTAATTGCTGACACACCAGAGGGCGACTTCACCCCCAAAATTTTGGACTTTTTCCAAGTTTTTCATTAAATCTCGAGAACCTTGAATTTATCGAGAAAAAGCATTCTCTATATAATATTGAAGATAATAAAATTTCAAATGAATTGACTGGTCGCGCAGGACTACTTTTTGGATTTTTTATCTGAAGTGTTCCACAAGATACACAACTTTGAATGTGCGAGAAATTTGTGATATTTTCCCCATTTTCACAGTCTCGCATATGCAACGTTGCTTATCTTGTGGAACACTTCAGATAAAAAATCCAAAAAATAGTCGAGGTTGTGATGAATTTTCTCCTTTTTTCACTCCCATGAATTATACTTCTGTTTTCAATACCGTTAAAAAGTAACAGCCAATTGAATGATGATCATCATTTTATGATGATACCACTGTTTATATCGAAAAACTGTCGAGACTGTAAAAATGAGAAAAATTTGAAAATTTCTTGATTTTTTGAATCAAACGTATCTTCACGATTATATTTTTACAAAAATCATTCACCTCACATAAAAGAGGAGATTCTTTTCTTCAAATCAAGACCAAGTATCATTTTGAGTTACCGAGACACACAGTTTTGAATATAGAAATCGGTCATTTTTACTTTCCTTGCCCTATTACCATAGGTAAGGAAAGTATTGCTTTCCGAAAAAAATTAAGGTACCCCAATTTCTAAATTTCTATACGTTTCAAGGTCCCCTGAGTCCAAAAAAGTGGTTTTTGGGTATTGGTCTGTATGTGTGTGTGTGTGTGTGTGTGTGTGTGTGTGTGTGTGTGTGTGTGTGTGTGTGTGTGTGTGTGTGTGTGTGTGTGTATGAGTGTATGTGCGTCTGTGTACACGATATCTCATCTCCCAATCAACGGAATTACTTGAAATTTGGAACGTAAGGTCCTTACAATATAAGGATCCGACACGAACAATTTCGATCAAATGCGATTCAAGATGGCGGCTAAAATGGCGAAAATGTTGTCAAAAACAGGGTTTTTCGCGATTTTCTCGAAAACGGCTCCAACGATTTTGATCAAATTCATACCTTAAAAAGTCATTGATAAGCTCTAACAACTGCAACAAGTCCCATATCTGTAAAAATTTCAGGAGCACTGCCCCATCTATGCAAAGTTTGATTTTAGATTCCTAATTATCAGGCTTCAGATACAATTAAAACGAAAAATTTCAAGTGAAAAAGATTGAGCATAAAAATCTATACAATTGATGTTCAGTAACATTTTCACCTAAAATTGAAAATAAGCTCGAAATTCGAGAAAATGTGATTATTTAATTGCAAACTGTTGGCAACTGTTGATTCTATTAAATCATTCACTATGAACAGATAGCAGACTTCGTCTGTCTGCAGCACTATTGTCCTGTCACCAGCTGGCTCAGATCTTAGAATTAGTAGATTTGAGATGCGCATGTATACTAGCGTCAGGTGATTAATTTTCATAACGGCAAGGAAAGTTGTTTGAGTGTGCCACACCAGATTTTTTTTCCATGCATTGAAATATGGGCTAAAATACACTAAAGGAGGAATTTCCTATTTTTTTAACAAATTTCAGTGAGATGATACATGATTTTCAATCGCCTTGACGAGCTGATATGAACGAGCTGTAGTACGAGGAGATGTGATCATTCAGTAAAAGATATAAGTGTTTAAAGTTTTGATCCTGGACGTATCCTTATGTGTGCCCCCCACTACGAAATACTGAAATCTAACGAGTGATTCTCATAGAACATAACCCTCGTAAGGTGATTTCAGCCGAAATATGTTTATTTTTTGTTAGGAAGGCCATGAAAAGGTATTATAATGAAAATTTGAATTTTGGCTGTAGGACATGATTTTCTATTTTTGGGTGTATTCCCCCTCCCACCACTACTAAATTCAAAAATAGGTACCTAAGGAATTCTGTTCAGAATTAATATTGTTAATTCACGTGATGTGTGGCTTTATATCACCACTGGAAAAAGATCGTAGTTGTATAGGGTAGAAGTGGTAGGTTTGCATAATTTTTAAAACCCCTTAAAAAAATACCATTTTTTTAAACTCTTAGCTCCAGAATCAAAAATCGTAGTCTTGCGCGACCACTCAATTTATTGAAAATTTCATTATCTTTAATATTTTAGAGAATGTTTTTCCTCGAAAAGTTAAAGGTTCTCAAGATTAAATGGAAAACTTGAAAAAAGTCCGAAATTTTGGGGTTTTTGGGAGTTTTGGGGGTGAAGTCGCCCTCTGGCGTGTCAGCAAATTTCAGATTAGATTCAACGCCCCAAAATACATATAGAACCGTCGCGAAAAATTCTTTCGGGCTGTTTCCTGAAAAACGACCATTTGACTGGACTATTATACAAAACAGAAAAAAGTAATGAAGCATTGCAATAATTACTTGATTACTGTGTGGTAAATAGGGTGTAAATTAAAAATTGAAATTGGCTTCATTTGATATTTTTCTCAAATTTTTGACAAGAGAAGTTCTTCCTTCTGTCAAATTCACTAGAGTTTGCGATGTTGTTTATGATTCCATTCCCATTACAGAGACATTAATATCATCATGAAACGCCTTCGAAATTAAAATAATTATTAGATTAAAATGTACATTACAATTTAACTTATCATTGTGCTTTTAAGAAAATTAGGTTGCAACAGCAAGGAAACTCAAACACAGGACCATTAAAAATTAATATTAAGCAAAGGAAATCAGAATAATATAGTGGATGATAAAGTTATAATTTATTTTTGTCAAAGATTTACCTTCAAACTCATAGGCTTGAAATTACTAGAATTAAGTACTGCATACAACATATTATCAATTGTATTTTTTATGCTTTATATTGAGTTACACTTTGCAAAATATAACATTGTAAAGGTGGGAAAAAGTATCAAAATTAACTACCTACATTAGGATATCTCTATTTAATACCTTGATTTTTTAGCCATGATTCAAAATGTTGACATAATATATATAAAATATCATGCCCCCCCCAAAAAATGTTGATGGCGCAAATTGCGTCATGCCCCCCCCTTGTGGGCACCCCTGAAGGGTAGTAAGGAGGTAAACATATCAAAAGTCCCCACCCCTACCCCCTGTGCTAAGGGGGTGGGGGTGGTTTAAAGGTACAATTTCTTGGTTTATCGCATAAAACTCAAAAACTATGTATCCTAAGGACTTTACTGTCATATAAGAAATTGAAGCTTACATAATTTTCTACAATGTTCATTTTATAACTTTTTTCATATCTCCTCTGGTTTTCGAGATATCCGCTCTTGAAGGTGTGACATTTTTAAAAAACACGTTTGCCACCAATTTTTTCTATTTTCTCTCTCATAACATTTCAAAAATAGACGGAAAAATCCATGCTGATTATGAACTTATAGAGCATTGAATTTTCTCCAATTTGGTGTATAATTCCACACATTTACGAATATCAATACACCTTTTGCAGCAGCTTTAGTGTTGAGTGTGAAATCTCCATTTTTACAACAATACACAAAGTGACAAAGGAATTTGGAGAGAATGTTTCAAACAAAATTTTTGTCTTTGCAGCTTTGTTGAGACTAGTGAGAGGAGAACATATCAAAAGTCCCCATTCCTAACTCATGTGCTAAGGGGATGAGGGTGGTTTAAAAATTGCATTTTTCAGCGGTTTGCTTCGACGCTCATATCTTGAGAACAATGCGTTCAACCGACATAGCTAACTAGTCAAAAATGAAGCTTGATAAATTCTCTACACTTTTTACTCAGTAGAATTTTGTGATATTCAACAGTTCCCGAGATATTTGCTCTTGAAGGTGTGTAATAAATAAAATAACAGGTTTTTATCCAATGTTTTGCTCTTTCAGGGCTTATAACTCTCCAACAATGCATTATAAAAACTGATGCTCATCGTAGGTTTGTAGAGCATTTGAAACTATGTATTATTCCACTATACCAAGTTTTCCTCTCATTGTTATAGCAGCTTCAATGTAGGGGGTGAAATTTTCATTGCTGCAACAATTGATCGTTTGACAATGACATTTGAAGGAAGTGTCGTTGACACGATTTTTGACTTTGCAGCTTAATTTGGACTAGTTAGTAGGTGAACATTGCAAAAGTGCGCATCTTTATCCCGTCTGTTGAAGATGTGGAACCGCTGAGTTGACACTTGTTGCAGCAATTAAACTGTTGGGAACTGTTGAGAATATCACAAAATTCTACTGAGTAAAAAGTGTAGAGAATTTATCAAGCTTTATTTTTGAATGGTTATTCATGTCGGTTGAACGCATTGTTCTCAAGATATGATCGTCGAAGCAAACCGCTGAAAAATGAAATTTTTAAACCACCCTCATCCCCTTAGCACATGAGTTAGGAATGTGGACTTTTGATATGTTCTCCTCCTAACTAGTCTCAACAAAGCAGCAAAGACAAAAATTTTGTTTAAAACATTCTCTCCAAATTCCTTTGTCACTTTGTCTATTGTTGCAAAAATGGCTGCTGCAAAAGGTGTAGGGAAATTCGTAAAAGTGTGAAATTATACATTGAAATGAAGAGAATTCAATGCTCTATAAGCTCATAATCAGCATAGATTTTTTCCGTCGATATTTTCAAAGTGTTATAAGAGAAAAAATAGAAAAAAATTGGTGGCAAACGTGTGTTTTACAAAAATGTCACACCTTAAAGAGCGGATATCTCAAAAACTAGAGGCGGAGATATGAAAAAAGTTGTATGATGAATATTGTAGGAAATTATGTAAGCTTTAATTCGTTATAAGACAGTAAAGTCCTTAGGATACATAGTGTTTGAGTTTTATGCGATAAACCAAGATGTGGTACCTTTAAACCACCCTCACCCCCTAAGCACAGGGGGTAAGGGTGGGGACTTTTGATATGTTTACCTCCTTACTACCCTTAACAGAGCTGCGGGGTCAAAAATTTTCTTCCAAACTTTTCCCTCTACAACCTTTCCTTGACTAGACTACTGATTGAATGATTACAAAAGTTCAACAGCTGAGTCATAATTTTGACACAGTCCCACACACATGAACTCGCTCACTCACTTCCATCACCAACAGATGACAAAATAATAAAATTATTATCAGTTGTTTTTCCAAGGGTGAATAATAATTATCCTTTTAATGCCCTTCAGCGAGTTTTCCCAGGGATGAGACCTATTGCAATCGAATCTTTATATTATAAACCTACTATGTTCTGAATTTCGTGGGAATTGTTAGAGCGGTTTTCGAGATCCAGTGAAATACAAACATATAAACATAAGTTGCTAGTATAGGATTTTACGTTTAATATATTTTCTTTAGATACAGTTTCTATAAGATTTTTATTATTATGTTTCGGCCTAATATTCTTGCATTAATAAAGTTGTTGACATCCTGCATTTTTGTAAGTGCTAGTTTTGAATTTACGAGGGTCGTTTTTTTCAACCTCTGAACACATTTTATGTCGAATTATAGACGCCGAAACATGGTCGCCTCAATTGAGCCTCCTGCCAAGTGCTAGTTGGCTTTTTGGCTCATTGACTTTTTGCAAGAAAAAGGCAATAAATAGTTCAGCATAAATCCAACGAAGAATAATTATTAAGTTTATGCACGAAACGTCATGAGTGATGAAATTGTGCGAGAATGGTGTCGAAAGTCATCAGATCAAATGACTTCCGGAATCGTGATCCATGACAACTCGGCCTTACAGTGCTGGTGCAACCAAACAGTTTCTCCAGCAACTCAAATAGGATAATTTCGATCACCCACTATACTGGCATGACCAGTATGCCAATCCTGGCATGACCATTAGTAACTTATAAATTTTTCCTCAAACTCGTCAAGACATGACTTTGAGGGCAGAGCTCCCAATAAACTAACTAGAGGAGCTCCAAAACAACGTCATAACCCATAAACAATTGTTCAAGTCGTAACCCACTTTACCCTTGACAACACAAAAGAAGCAACGTTTAAAAACAACATGGGGTTACGCATAACCCCAACTTGAAAATATCTAGAAATTCCTACTATATCCATTTCTACTACTGTTTTTTTATGATCAAACTTTCAAGTATTTATTTGATATCTCTTATGTGATTTTTCAAATTTCATTAACGGGAATATAAATAATAATATCAGAAAAATCTGATGAGCCACCAAATTTGATACTTTTTGTTGCAGCTCAAAAATAGGCTACTCATCCTTTTCTATTGGGTTGTGATGATTTGTCTCCAATTTGTGGAAAAACATGTTTATAACTTACTAATGAACTATAAATATCAGTTTAGAAAGGTCTCAATTTGAAAAAAGTGAATCAACCAGGATAAATAAAGAAGTGTATAATTTGTATTGATAATTTCTGGAGACATAAAGAAACTAATGTGAAATGAGTGGAAAGATGAAAACTTTTCAAGAATATAACTAGATAATATGAAATGAACAATACCGTAATAATGTAAATGAGGATAATGAGGCAAACACATGTAGGTTCACAATCTGTAGAGCTTAGGCTAATGAAGAATCTAATTGTGAATGTTAGTCAATAATTTGCTTTTTTGATATTATTATGAAACACTCTAATAATGTTATCATCTAATATATAATCATAGTAATAATAATTCTAAGTAGAAATCTTTAATTTGGATCGTCTACATCAATCATATTGGAAAATAAGCAAAATTTTCGAGTAAAGCCCTTATAAATCTAAATACACTAAAGACAAGAGGTGTTACGCGTAACCCCAAGTGATTTTTTCCCTCACTTCTAACCGACTTACAACTCCTAAATCATGTGAGTAGGATGTTGAGTCTAGTTGTTAGAGAATACAAAAACCCCAGATCTTTAAATTTACTGCAGCCAAGGTAACAACAGAAAATATAATGGCCTTGGGTTACGCATAAGCCCTGCTGTCTTTCTAGGGTTAAACTCATCTGGCGCCAGCATTTTGTGAAGTGTGTTTTGGTGGGTTGGTCCACTGTATGACAAATGCCTCAACCTCCACAGCTATTATGTTGAAGAATAATCATAAATAAATATGCATTTGTCTTTTATTTATGGCCGATCGGAGGTTGAAAAAAAGACCTCGTATATTTTATTGTTGCACCAAAATAGACTACAGTATCGTTGCATGATAAAGGATCGGACCTGATAACAAGCTTGCACATTAATTACTCGTATAAAACTTTACAGAAAATAGTAACGGAACTCGCTAATATTTATGAGTTTAGATAGGTATCTAGTTTTAGAAAAGTTTCGAATAATTTGAAATAAATACATATTATTTGTATTAAGAGTTAAAATTTATTGAATACATAAAAATGACATGATTGTATTGATACAAATTATATGAGCTCGATCATAGATTGGATTTCAGCAGAATTAAAATATAAATTTGGTTAAAATTTATGATGTAGCCTATTGACCACTGTATAAATGAACAAAATCTTGACAGCTGCATTTTGTAGTAGGCTACGTAGGTGATTCATCTTCATCTTTCCTTCACGTAGAATAAATCATTAACTGAAAAAATATATAAAAATTTAAAGTTTGAATGTCAATAATGTTATTAATGCTTCAGTCTACATTCATTAAAGAATACTTTTCATGTGTTTCCTTTTACTTATAGTATTTTTATATAAAACATTGAAATACACAAAAATACAGTTGGCGCAATTTATGGTTATCAACTTCTATAAACATCACTATAGTGAGAGTGAAGCAATAAATGTCAAATGACAGACAAGGAAACCAATGTTAATGAAGTGCTGACTTTACAACGTGAAATCTCACCATAGAAACACTGTTGTGTTCAAAAAAGCGAATAAATACTAATTAGCAAACAGGAGATCTTGATTATCCTCTATAATTCGTAATGGAAGCTCGGTTCCTTGAAAAACCTCTAGTGAATAAATTAATTTCGTTCCCCTCGATAATTCTTTTCGTAGTAAAATCACGCGCTGGCTTATCTTCGACCTCGAGGTTTCTGTTTTTCTCATACATCATGAAAAATTACAGTGTACAATGCTAACGCTAACTTATTCTCCAGACCTCAGTCATCAACCGGAAATCATATAGATGCCAGACAAAATCATTATATATTGTCAAAATAGTCCGTCCAGTATTATTAAAAATTATTTTAGAAATAAATGAGAAGCTTAAAAATAATTTGATTGAATGCTGAACATATTTCATTTAAATTATGTAAATATTTTTGAAAATTTTATATTTAAAACTTATCTTGTGTTTAATTTTCATCTATACATCCATCTATTTAGAAATAAATTTTATTTCTAATATATCATCCGTTATTGTACTTTGCTCGGTAAATATTAGCATTACATAGTTCATATGTTTTCTTCTTCAACCACCATGATTAGCCTCCCCTTCCTTCTCCTCTCCCTAACATCCTCTTCCTCCATAACCTCTATAATTCGTACCCTCTTTATAATTTGTGGTAAACGCGTGGTCCCGTCAAATACAAATTATAGAGGTTCTACTGCAATATCATCGTTTGATTTGGCTGTTTGACAAAGTTTACAGGTCGCACCTGATCAATTTTAGGGGCTTAGACATGATCTGGACTGTCTTCAGGAAGCCGGGACTGACAGCTCAACGTATCCATCCGAAACACAGGAGAGCAGGAGAGGTCCGAGAAAAATATATTGCCCGGGCCAGGGTCTCTGCTGAATTATAAAGCCAGGGTCTAATCCACTCGACTAAAAGGCCACTCCACACATTTTCATTCTCTAATGATTTTACTTACCAAGCGGTATTTTGCGCTAGGAGCGCAAAAAAATCAATCTAGGAGCTTGAAAATGTTCAAGATTCATATCTGCAAATAATATGGATGAAATCTGGAAAGCCGATTACTGCTAGAAAATTTATGATAGTGGGACTAAAATGGCATCCTCAATTAATATGTTCACCGTGCAACAGATTATTTAAAAATGAAATGTTTCAACTTAAAAAATTTAACGTTTCTTTTTCATAATAAAAACGTTTTCATTATGACATTCTTCTTTGCCTATCTTAGATAGGTGAATAGAGCAGACTTCATGTTTATTGATTCAACTTATAAGAGCCCTGCTTCCTAATAGATTTCTGCTTTGCTGGGCTGAAAGAGAATAGGCCTACCATTGGTTCTTATGGAAGAGTGTTCACACATTTTCATTGTACCAATAATGTGAGTATTTCTTCCCAGCAGAGCAGACACTCATTGAAAAGTAGGGTTTTAGCTGAATAATATTCTATGGATATGGCACTTTAATGAATAATATTCTATGGATATGGCACTTTAATGAATAATATTGTTCTGGTTGAAAGTGAAATGAAAATAGTGTTTGTTAGGCGGAGTCTTTTCTAACACGTGCCTCACCTTCTGAATGTAGGCCTACTGCTTCGTGGTAACCGGTTCTGAGTAGTGGTGACTGCAACTTCTCATTCATAACGATAGTTCTTGCCTCACTGCTACTCATCAAACACGGATTATAAGTTTCTGGCTTTCTGATAGTGTGAAAACTGAAAAGCGGCAGGAATTAAGATTAAGGCAATATGAAATTATTGTTTCTAACAATAGAATTTTTGCGTAACTACGGTAATGAGATATTAGATCAGAACTATAGATGTATATCGTAGAGGAATGGAGGCATAGCGAGCTGAAATAGTGCTACCTATTCTCGACAAGGAATCAGTAGCTTTTTTTCAACATTATTTTCAAGATACTTTGTTCCTATTGAGCTCTCTATCCTCTCTCTCTTATTATTATTTCCTATATCTTATTTTCACTGAATTCTTCCTCTACTCTTATTTTAATTTTTTTTCAATTCTTTAATACTTTGTATTAATACTTTATTTTTATTTAATACTTTAAATTTTTTCGCACACCAGCTTTTCTAAATTATATTCTAATGATAATATTTTGTGTTAGTTGTATTGTTTATCTTACATTCTTACTGATGTAATTTTATTTATGAGTACATTTGGGCTAGGTATATGCATGTAGCACTCATATACAATCATGTATATGTATGTATCAATAAATAAATGATTGTAAAACCGACCAATCGGAGGACAATTCTGAGTGTCGGTTGACAATCGTTGAGTAAGGAAACGGTAAAACCATGAAGTACTCCAAAACATTTATCATAAGAATTACCCATTATAGGACAAGAAATGAATCAATTGATTGAGGAAATGAATCTACAGCAAGGATAAACAGCATATTTAGTTTGAAAAAAGAAGTATTGAGACTCCTTGATTTGAAGCGTTAAATTTCATCTACAAGCAGGGTCTGATAAATTGATACTTCCCAATACAAAACTTGGAGCGCGAAAACGGGCCTAATTTTAGTGACCCTGAAAAGTTTCATTTGATCAAAATTTTGAAAACAAGTTATAACTATATATATTTTAGTTAATAATGGTTGAAACGTAATGTGATATGTGATATAAAAACCTGATGCTACTCTTTTTGCGGATGCTACGCATAGATGGCTTATTATTGAAAGTTATATTTCTAAAAACAAGCATTGATGACCAAGACTCATATCTACGTATTAGAATATGAACTAAACCTTTCCAGCAGAATTATAATAGATAAGTGTTTTGCTGAGAAGAAACATGATTTCAAGTTTCTAAAGTACATAATCTGTAAAATTTCATTTGCAAGCAGACTGGCCTTTACACATTACGCTTTAAATACGTACCAATTTCTATTGTTGATGTCACCCTTCTTGGAGATTAAGCTTTTCCAATGATTGTGAGCTTCATCAATAACTTTCAAAGTTTCAGTCCGATTAAAAAGTTCATTGCTCAGAAAACGATTGATTTTACCATTGTCAGCATATTTGTAGTATTTGAACCACTCGAAATAAGTTGGTATAACGTTCCCTAATTTGGAGAGATCTGCAACATCTTAATAGAGAAAGAAACATGAGATGTTCAGTTTGTTGAGGAATAAAATAATAATTCTCTACATCTATAAATTATGTGAAAACGTAAATGAAATCATATTCTTATCACAATAGCCTCGATAGATAGTGAAATTACTGTATAACTGTATCATGAGTTTCACATTCGGATAAAGAGTCACTTACTTTATTGTAATATTCCACTCTTGAAAAACAATCTTTCACAAAAATCATTTTACTGATTTTAATATGTACTATATTAACTAAGTTGACTGTTAGTTCTCCAACGCAACAACTATGAAAGAAGTAAACCAAATATAAATGCATAGTTATCAATGTTACAATACATCCAATGTGCAGTTGGATGTGCTATCAGGCATGATAATAACAGCTATAAAGCTGAATTCGCACACAACAGTGACTGACAGTGAACATATAAATCCCATGAGTTCTAATGGATAAGTGTTTTGCTGAGAAGAAACATGATTTCAAGTTTCTAAAGTACATAATCTGTAAAATTTCATTTGCAAGCAGACTGGCCTTTACACATTACGCTTTAAATACGTACCAATTTCTATTGTTGATGTCACCCTTCTTGGAGATTAAGCTTTTCCAATGATTGTGAGCTTCATCAATAACTTTCAAAGTTTCAGTCCGATTAAAAAGTTCATTGCTCAGAAAACGATTGATTTTACCATTGTCAGCATATTTGTAGTATTTGAACCACTCGAAATAAGTTGGTATAACGTTCCCTAATTTGGAGAGATCTGCAACATCTTAATAGAGGAAGAAACATGAGATGTTCAGTTTGTTGAGGAATAAAATAATAATTCTCTACATCTATAAATTATGTGAAAACGTAAATGAAATCATATTCTTATCATAATAGCCTCGATAGATAGTGAAATTACTGTATAACTGTATCATGAATTTCACATTCGGATAAAGAGTCACTTACTTTATTGCAATATTTCACTCTTGAAAAACAATCTTTAACAAAAATCAGTTTACTGATTTTAATATGTACTATATTAACTAAGTTGACTGTTAGTTCTCCAACGCAACAACTATGAAAGAAGCAAACCAAATATAAATGCATAGTTATCAATGTTACAATGCATCCAATGTGCAGTTGGATGTGCTATCAGGCATGATAATAACAGCTATAAAGCTGGATTTGCACACAACAGTGACTGACAGTGAACATATAAATCCCATGAGTTCTAATGGTATTATTCATACTCGTCACTCGGCCGGGCTGAGTAGCAAAGGTCCAATTAGAATTCGTGCTAATTATATTTTTACTTTTCACTGTCACTGTGTGCGAATCCAGCTTTTAGAATGCCTTTCGGTATTCTAAAGTAATTACTTTTGAAATATTGATACTAATAATTATTATGAAACAAAAAGCTCACCTCCAAGTTCATTTGCAAGAGGATCTGTGATGTCGATTGCAATCACTTTCCAATCCATTTCACCTGGAATAGTATTCATGTTTAGAAATTAAATACCGTATTTCTGTGTAGGCCTATAAGTACCGTAGCTCTTCCCATAAAAATTTTCACCAATCCTGTATGCTCAGATGTTTGAAAGTTTATACAGTATAATCTCAAAACTAGACTTGTGCCGAATTAGTTATGATTCATGACAGAATAAAAAAGTTGACAAAATGAGATCAAAATTTAACGAATTTATTTATTTGTAGTTACAATTACAGATTATATGAATATTATTGAGTTTATAATACAGATTAACGATTCTCTATAAGAATATAGTCTTCAAGTAAATCGAAAACGAGAATTGATATTGCACAAAGAAAACTGCTTCCCTAGAGATAATTCGAGCATGGAGAATTGTTGCAATTTGATAAATGCTAAGATGCACCTCCATGGAACGGGTGTACAGGTAGCAGTATTCATGTAGATCTAAAACTTGGAAATTGATGAATTTACAGGCAGTTAAATGCCATCCACAAGGGTTTTTAATCAATTATTGATTGGACCACCAAAAATAAGTTCCAATGGTGAGCTTCCAATTGAAAGTTTCAAAAGTAACATAATTTTTCAATCAAATTAAATAAATATGATTACTACTGATTCAAATATTTTAATATTGTTGAATTGAGAGCGGTTATTCTATAAAGCTATACAACTGAAATTATTCCTAAAAATAAGACTGTTTTGAGCCTCACCTTCATCTACTAGGCCCAGAGCACCCAAAACTTTTACTTGTATGATATCTCCCACTTTATGTTTCTGAAACATCAATAGCCTACTATTATTGGACTTATCGGGTTTGTTGTTTGTTCATTGTTTTAGTTAAGTCGCACAAGTTATCATTTAACATTATAATTTGTAATGTGCAAACATTAGGCAATACTGTCATAACGTAAAGCATTCATATCAACACTTGAAATCTTTGTATTTCCATTAAAATGTAACACATATAAGTTAAATTTTGATTAAGAACTACTTTATATTGTCAAAACAAGTAAATTATCAAAACAATTTGAGATACAAGTTTCGGTTGTTACACCGTACAAAGGTCGGTAGTTTCGGTGTTGACGAAAGGTTGATAATGGTGTGTAACACAAAAAAAAAATGAAACTAGTTTCATAAATTGTTTTCATACTCGTTTTGACAATATCAAGTCATGAAACACCATTTTCAAACTCTATTAAATACCAAAAATACCAAACGGTGTACAGTGTAACTCCTGAATGAAATCTCAAATTGTTTATATAAATTAGTGGTTTTGAAAATATCCAGTCGTTCTCATTCAATACGTATATTATATATTACAACAAAACATAAATGTTTAATATAATACTATTGATATATTCAGTTGCGTCTGAGATACCGAGCCGGAAAGTCGAAAATTTAGTTGCTGTGTTATCGCTGCATATGACAGACGCTGCAAATTACCGCATGAGAATCGGCTATTCCATACTAAAACCTTTTTCAGATTGTAAATTCACTAGTCCCAATATATTCTGTGGACATTTTTCGTCTTAGTTATTAGTGGCGTTGAGTCGAACACGGGGCCAGAAAATGAAATGTTACTTTAAATTACGTGTGGTTGAAAGTACAATGTTCACTCTGTGAAAGTGGATATAGGAGTGATCAGAGATTCAGTGGCCCAAATATCAAACGTCATAATATTTGCGATGCCAAAGAGGAAATTGAAAGGAAGAATATCGTCGTTGATATGATGATAATCGACCGAGCGAAGTGAGGTCTAAGATTCAAGTCGACGGTTTGGCATTTCTCTTAATGTTTAAATGTTTGAATGTTTAAATGTTTCATTGTTTAAATATTTATATGTTTATATGCTGCGCATTTACGGCGAAACGCGGTAATAGATTTTCATGAAATTTGACAGGTATGTTCCTTTTTTAATTGCGCGTCGACGTATATACTAGTTTTTTTTGGAAATTTTGCATTTCAAGGAGAATATAAAAGTAAAAAGGAGCCTCCTTCATACGCCAATATTAGAGTAAAAATCAGACTATAGAATTATTCATCATAAATAAGCTGACAAGTGATTACACAGATGGGTGGAGAAGCCAGTCTATTGCTGTATTTCCATAAGGTCTATAGTTTCAATCAGGTACTTGTGGATGAGAATACTGCGTGAGGTCTACTGTTCACAGAATTACTAGTACTTTCTTGCGCTGTAAGATTTGTCAGTAATCAGTACAGAAATATTTTTTATTATTATGCTATATTATTTTTGCATGCTTGTTGAAATAGTGCAACTCTGGTTGTATAGGGCACGACCTTTATAAAAAATCAAACTTTTTGAATTAGAATTATTGTTATATTATTGAATGGGAAATGGAATATCACATTTAATGAATAATAATTTTTATAAAATCAATAATTGAAAAATAAAATGAGTAAAATTTAGTTACCTTGCGACCTATTTCTATGACATCAATAGGATCATTATCCCCCTTCAATGAATTATCACCTAAAGGATTTTCCCATGTCTGAAAATTGATCAAGAGAAATTGAGTATCTTTCCATAAGTTGAAGTTCAACAATGTATTTATAAACAATGTATAATATAAAAAATTACCAGTAAAAGAGACAAAATACTGTGTTTATTATTTTCCAAAATGATGAAGAGTGTGCTTTTTAGGAGTTTACACCGGAGTTAATAACACAAGTTTTTAACATTTTTGTTATCAACTGATGTTAATTACAAAAGTCAATAACATCATGTTAAGTTGCGTTTACACCGCAGTTGATAACATGAGTTATTAATAAAAAATTGTCAACTTGACTGAATCGACAAAAAATTCTCTTGAAAAAGTTTATAACTCGTGTTTTTAACAGAAAATTCCTTGTTATTAACAAGATTTATATTATCCATCGCGAGTCGGTAAAGGTCAAAGGAAATGTGTTATGTTGATAACAAAAGCCTCTTTTATCGCATTAACTTTTGTTAATAACAGGTTACTCTTCTCTGCAACCCCCTCGCCCAGCATCCCTACCCTACAACTACAGCTGTTCCCTAATAACTATAGCTGCAGACAAAACACGTGACAAAGTTATTAACTTTTGTTGATAACAAAACTAGCAGCCAAAAGAAAATGTTATTAACTTATGTTGAAAACTTTTGTTTTAAACTCTGGTGTAAACGCACTATAATTTATTTACATTAGATCAGATGAAGATCATTATGTTAATGATCACACACATGTTTCAATTCAAAGTATTTTGAAGAATTTTTTTTGCTTTTTATTCCGGCTGGTATATCTTATGAATACCGTACTCTCGTTAAATGAAATGATATGGAAGTCAATTATTGACCGAGCGAAGTGACGAGCTTTAAGATTCAAGTCGATGGTTTGGCATTTCTCTTAATTAACCGAGCGAAGTGAGGTCTAAGATTCAAGTCGACGGTTTGGCATTTCTCTTAATGTTTAAATGTTTGTATGTTTATATGTTGCGCATTCACGGCAAAACGCGGTAATAGATTTTCATGAAATTTGACAGGTATGTTCCTTTTTTAATTGCGCGTCGACGTATATACAAGGTTTTTTGGAAATTTTGCATTTCAAGGATAATATAAAAGGAAAAAGAAGCCTCCTTCATACGCCAATATTAGAGTAAAAATCAGACTATAGAATTATTCATCATAAATCAGCTGACAAGTGATTACACAGATGTGTGGAGAAGCCAGTCTATATGAGAATACTGCGTGAGGTCTAGTATTCACAGAACTACTAGTATTGATAACAAGATTTTGTTAATAACAAGGAATTTTCTGTTAGAAACATGAGTTATTAACTTTTGTCAAGAGAAATTTTTGACGATTTACTCAAGTTAATAACTTTTTGTTAATAACTCGTGTTATCAACTCAGGTGTAAACGCAGTTAAACTGCGTGTTAAACAAACTTTGTTTTTTTCGGTTCCTGTTCAAATGTTTCTCTAATGAGTGATTTTTTCTTGACATATCCCTATTTAAGATGTTTTATGTTATCTTAATTTGGGAGAGAAATACAAGGTATTCTTAGTTTTTCTCACCCGATTTATAGTCCAGTCAAATGGTCATTTTTCAGGAAACAGCCCCGAAAGAATTTTTCTCGGCGGTTCTTTATGTATTTTGAGGCGCTGAATTCGAATCTGAAATTTTCTGACATGCCAAAGGGCGGCTTCACCCCCAAAACCCTCAAAAACCCCTAAAATGTTATACTTTTTTTAATTTTTCCATTTAATCTCGAAACTTCGAGTTTTTGGAGAAAAATATTTTTTTTACAAAATAAAAGGTAATGAAATTTCCAATAAATTGAAAGGTCACGCAGGATTCTACCATTTTCGGTTTCGGAGCTACGAATTTTCAAAAAAGGGGTATTTTTTAAGGGGGTTTCAAAATGATGCAAACCTACCACTCCTACCCTATACAACGGCGATATTTTTCTAGTATAGATAAAAAACCACACATCACGTGAAAGAACAATTATTAATTATTCTGAACAGCATACCTCAGGAATTTTCGAATTTAGTAGTGTGGGGAGGGGGAATACACCCAAAAATAGAAAATCATGTCCTACAGCCAAAATACACATTTTTCATTATAATACGTCATAAGGATATGTCGAGGATCAAAACTTTAAACACTTATAAGTTTTGACAGAATGATCAGATCTTCTCGTACTATATTCATTCTTCTCAGCTCCTCAAGGCGGTTCAAAATCAGCATCATTACTGAAATTTGATGAAAAAATTAAAATTCCTCCTTTAGTGTATTTTAGCCCATATTTAAATACACATAAAAATGACCAATTTCTATATTCAAAACTGTGTATCTTGGTAACCCGAAATGATGAAAAATGGTACTTGGTCTTGATTTGAAGAACAGAATCCCCTCTTTCATGTGAGGTAAATTAATTTTGTAAATTTTGTAAATTAATTTTGTGAAAATATAATTGTGAAGTAAGATACGTTTGTTTCAAAAAAATCAAGAAATTTGCGATTTTTCATAGTCTCGACAGTTTTTCGATAATAAACAATCATGCAAGATGGATTTAAGGCAACGTAGGTTATAGATCATGTCATTCTCTTTCATTTGAGACCAATCGCAAGTTTCTCAAGGTATCGCAAGGTATCTTACTCGTTTAAAAGACTCTTGAATAACAGTAAAATCACAGAAAAAATTAGAAAAAATAATCATTTTTCAATTGGCTGTAACTTTTGAACGGTATTGAAATCAGAAAATCTGGTGTGGCGCACTCACACAACTTTCCTTGCCGTTATGAAAATTGATCACCTGACGCTAGTGTTCCCGCGCATCTCAAGTCTACTATTCAAAGATTTGAGCCAGCTGGTGACAGGGCAAAAACGCTGGAGACACACGAGGTCTGCTATCTCTTCATGATGAATCATTTAATAGAATCAACAGTTGCCAACAGTTTGCAATTGGAAAATTACATTTTCTCGAATTTCGAGCTTATTTTTAATTTCAGGTGAAAATATTACTGAACATTAATTGTATAGATTATCATGCTCGATCTTTTCCACTCGGAATGTTAGGATTAAATTGTATCTGAAGCCTGATAATTGAGAATCTAAAATCAAACGTTTCAGTGATGGGGCGGAGCTCCTGGAATTTTTACAGATATGGGACTCATGGCAGTTGATAGAGCTTATCAATGACTATTTCAGGTAGGCTATAAATTTGATCAAAATCGTTGGAGCCGTTTTCGAGAAAATCGCGAAAAACCCTGTTTTTGATAACATTTTTGCCATTTTAGCCGCCATCTTGAATTGCATTTCATCGAAATTGTTCGTGTCGGATCCTTATAGTGAAAGGACCTTAAGTTCCAAATTTCAAGTCATTCCGTTAATTGGGAGATGGGATATCATGTACACAGTCGCACATACATACATACACATACATACATACACACACATACCACACACACACACACACACACACACACACACACACACTCACACACATACAGACCAATACCCAAAAACCACTTTTTTGGACTCAGGGGACCTTGAAACGTATAGAAATTTAGAAATTGGGGTACCTTAATTTTTTTCGGAAAGCAATACTTTCCTTATCTATGGTAATAGGGCAAGGAAAGTAAAAAAACGATTTATGCGAGCGAAAAGAGGAGAAAATTCTCTACAACCTTGACTACTTTTTGGATTCTTTATCCGAAGTGTTTCACAAGATACGCAACTTTGAATATGCGAGACTGTGAAAATTATTAACATTTCACAAATTTCTCGCATATTCAAAGTTTTGTTTTCAGAAAATGACACTGTATCAATTTAATGATACTGTATCATTCTGATAATACAGAAGAGACCTTGTGCTTCTCCATAGAGAAATTTGAAAATTCTATGTTTGCATAACTAACACTGTATAGTAGCTGGGGGTGCCAAATTTGGCTTTGACATTTCTCAGGTAGAGCTTCCACCTGACAATCCAAGCTTCTGTCATATCATTGAAACTTAGTGGATGCAAAGTGTCGATAGCAGCAATATCAATTTGCCCTCCAAGACATCTTCTAAAACATCAAGACTACATATAATTCTTTGAACATCTTGGTAGGAGGTTTATCATAGGAGGAGACTTCAATGCTAAAAATAATCACTGGGGCTCCTGATCAACCACTACTAAAGGTCGAGAACTGTTTAGTGCAATCAAGAAATTCAAATGTGAAGCAATATCAAGTGGAAAACAACATACTGGCCAACTGACATAGGAAAAATTCCAGATCTGATAGACTTTTTCTTTTTCAAGGTGTTGGATTTTGATGGGTTACTCGATACGGAGGACTGCAATTTACAATATGAGTTCCAGACAATACAAAAAGTTAAGACTGGCAGGCGGCCAATCATCACCTTGCGTTTCAGACGGCGTTGCGACACGTTTCTCATGGAAGTTGTAGGCAGACTGGCTGAGGTGATGACTGCTGACTTGCTAAGGGGGAAGGGTGAGGGGTTGCACTATTTAAATATTATCTGTGTTGAGTCCTTCATCACAGAGTCAGTTCGATTCTCAACAAAGGATTTCTCCACAAACTACATCAAAATTGAGGACAGCTGTGACTTGACATCGGATCACTCACCAATTATACTCACATTAAGCGAGAGGGCAATAGAACGAGAAGCAACTCCATATTTTTGCAATAGATACACAAACTGGAAACAATTCAGACTCTTACTGGAGGAAAGCTCTCAATGTACAACTTGAAAGTAGAGATCAGCTTGAAGCGGAAATTGGAAGATTGGTCACCTCTATTCTGCAAGCAGCCTGGGCATGTACACCTTAAATAAAAAGAAGGATACAAAGAAACAACTATCCTACTGAAATAAAAAATCTTCTATCACAGAAAAGAAAAGCAGGAAGGAAATTGCAAAACACTAGGAATCCAAGAGAGAAGACTGTGCTGAACAACTTATCTCAGCAGCTCAGCAGAGAAATAAAAAATCTAAAAAATGAAACATTCTCCAAGTATCTCACTGAGCTGACTAATGGAAATTGTTCGTGTCGGATCCTTATAGTGAAAGGACCTTAAGTTCCAAATTTCAAGTCATTCCGTTAATTGGGAGATGGATATCATGTACACAGTCGCACATACATACGTACACACACATACACACACACACACACACACACACACACACACACACACACACACACACACTCACACACATACAGACCAATACCCAAAAACCACTTTTTTGGACTCAGGGGACCTTGAAACGTATAGAAATTTAGAAATTGGGGTACCTTAATTTTTTTCGGAAAGCAATACTTTCCTTATCTATGGTAATAGGGCAAGGAAAGTAAAAAAACGATTTATGCGAGCGAAAAGAGGAGAAAATTCTCTACAACCTTGACTACTTTTTGGATTCTTTATCCGAAGTGTTTCACAAGATACGCAACTTTGAATATGCGAGACTGTGAAAATTATTAACATTTCACAAATTTCTCGCATATTCAAAGTTTTGTTTTCAGAAAATGACACTGTATCAATTTAATGATACTGTATCATTCTGATAATACAGAAGAGACCTTGTGCTTCTCCATAGAGAAATTTGAAAATTCTATGTTTGCATAACTAACACTGTATAGTAGCTGGGGGTGCCAAATTTGGCTTTGACATTTCTCAGGTAGAGCTTCCACCTGACAATCCAAGCTTCTGTCATATCATTGAAACTTAGTGGATGCAAAGTGTCGATAGCAGCAATATCAATTTGCCCTCCAAGACATCTTCTAAAACATCAAGACTACATATAATTCTTTGAACATCTTGGTAGGAGGTTTATCATAGGAGGAGACTTCAATGCTAAAAATAATCACTGGGGCTCCTGATCAACCACTACTAAAGGTCGAGAACTGTTTAGTGCAATCAAGAAATTCAAATGTGAAGCAATATCAAGTGGAAAACAACATACTGGCCAACTGACATGGGAAAAATTCCAGATCTGATAGACTTTTTCTTTTTCAAGGTGTTGGATTTTGATGGGTTACTCGATACGGAGGACTGCAATTTACAATATGAGTTCCAGACAATACAAAAAGTTAAGACTGGCAGGCGGCCAATCATCACCTTGCGTTTCAGACGGCGTTGCGACACGTTTCTCATGCAAGTTGTAGGCAGACTGGCTGAGGTGATGACTGCTGACTTGCTAAGGGGGAAGGGTGAGGGGTTGCACTATTTAAATATTATCTGTGTTGAGTCCTTCATCACAGAATCAGTTCGATTCTCAACAAAGGATTTCTCCACAAACTACATCAAAGTTGAGGACAGCTGTGACTTGACATCGGATCACTCACCAATTATACTCACATTAAGCGAGAGGGCAATAGAACGAGAAGCAACTCCATATTTTTGCAATAGATACACAAACTGGAAACAATTCAGACTCTTACTGGAGGAAAGCTCTCAATGTACAACTTGAAAGTAGAGATCAGCTTGAAGCGGAAATTGGAAGATTGGTCACCTCTATTCTGCAAGCAGCCTGGGCATGTACACCTTAAATAAAAAGAAGGATACAAAGAAACAACTATCCTACTGAAATAAAAAATCTTCTATCACAGAAAAGAAAAGCAGGAAGGAAATTGCAAAACACTAGGAATCCAAGAGAGAAGACTGTGCTGAACAACTTATCTCAGCAGCTCAGCAGAGAAATAAAAAATCTAAAAAATGAAACATTCTCCAAGTATCTCACTGAGCTGACTAATGGAAAAAGTACTGACTACTCCCTATGGAAAGCTACCAAGTGCATTGAAAGGACTTCAAGCCAAAATGCTCCCATTAAAAATGTCGATGGTACGTGGGCTAGAGACAGCAAACAAAAATCAGCTAGGTTTGCCAATCATCTTAAGAACATCTTTAAAACTGATGACAGCTATGATGAAGATGAACATCTCCTACATAGGCCTACTATTCAGAAATCAGCAAGAATCACACCAGTTACAGTAGAAAAAGTGGAAAATATAATTAAGAGTCGCATAAAAACCAGGAAGGCACCAGGGTTTGATCTCATAACTTGGGATGTATTGAAACAGCTTCCTAGGAAGGCTCTTTTGGACCTTACATTCCTCATAAATATCCTCATCTTTCAGACTGAGATATATCACAGACTACTGGAAAGTTGCAGAAGTCATAATGGTTTTAAAGCATGAAAAAACATCACAAGTTACATCGTACAGGCCAATCTTTCTCTTACCTGTGAAAGCTGTGATATCAAAACTTTTTGAAAAACTGTTCTTGAAAAGATTAAAGCCAATCACAGAGATGAAGAAGTTGATTCCAAAACATCAATTCGGATTCAGAGAGAAACACAATACCATAGAGCAAGTCCACAGAAACACCAATATAATGAATGGCTCTTGAAGAGAAGAAAATTTGTAGTGCAGTATTCCTGGATGTTGCCCAATATTTGATAAGGTGGGACATAGAGGTCTATTAGCAAAATTGAGAACTATGCTCCCAATTGAAAATTAAACGGAGTATGCTGTTTTCTTCTCTTCCTTTAAATATACTATTGACGAATTTCTTTCAACGACAATAACTTCAGTCAGTCTTTTAAAATCTCATTATTTTCAGAACCGTGCTAATGCAATTGATTTTCTAAATTCGGCTGATAAATTCGCACCAATAATTCGGGATAAATTTTCTTCAATTTCTATGCAATTTTGTCATTGATAACAAAATTTTAAATTTCCTAATTTTAAATGGGATAATATATCAATCAGAAATAGCTCTACAGCTGTGATATGATTGAACTTCTATGTTATTCACCCCTTCTCGCCTCTTACCTCCTTATTGGTGGCACGTGACACCTCTCTGGTGTCCCATCCTCCGGATAGGCAGCGACCCTTTATAGACGCGCTCGGCCTCCTGGTGTCCATCCGCTCGAATTCCGTCCACCTTTTCCGCAACTTCTTCATCTCTATCTTCGGGCAGGTGTGGCTGGAGCTTGATGCCTTTCTCGTGCACAGTAAACCTCTTACCGGCACTCAACATTTCCTCGACCTCAATGGGCCAGAAAATTCCGGCGCTAACTTCGCGGCAAGCTGATTAGCACCCGAGAACAGGTGACACTCCTTCCTGTAGACTAGCTGTCTAGAGTTTATTTTCATCGTCCTCTTTTTCCAATTATAATACCGGTTGTAATTATGATTCTCGTTTGCAATATCTTAAACGAATTTCTGTGTGGTTTCCAGCACCTGCAGTCTTCTGGACTGCACTGCTCGACGATTATCTCCAGCTCCTTGCTGTAAATTATCCTCCTTCTTCTGCCTCCGGTACAGCTTTTCCGGAGAGTTGAACCTCCAGTGCCCAGGCAGTTTACAGTGCCAGCAAATGAATTTTCCACGGGCTAGAGAAATTTTCTGAGAGATGAATTCCTCTTTTCCAGTTTTCCACACACCTCCTAGGTGTTTCTGGACTTGAAATAATTTCTTCTCCTTCTTCTTCCCAGGAATAATTTCAGGTGGCTCCCTCGACCTCCACATGTCAGGCTGGGTTTTAACAGTAGCCAGCTTCGGGTTGACGGCTCCCTTCCCCACTTTTGGAGTAGAAATATCGTCTCCAATGTGCTCTTTGACGAGATGAGGATCCCATTCCACTGACCGGGAATAGGGGTCTATTTTCACCCGGTGCTCACGAAGAAACTCCATACCAAGCAGAATATCTGGAGAAAGCCCTTCCATTATTGTGAGTGTTGTTGATAGGGATATTCTGCCGATTTTCAGGTGTGTTATAACACCACCTCGTAGACGCGCAGCCACTCCGTTAGCCATAGCAGCGCCGTGCTGCAGAGGCTCTCGTTTCACTGCTTCCAAACTATTAAAAGCTTTAGAGCTAATATAGTTGGATTCTGATCCGGTGTCGAGAAGAGCATGATACTGTCTGTCCCCTATTTCCACTGTAGTGAAGAGACGGTTGTCATCCTGGATCTCCGGCTCCAGCTGGATATGTAGCCTCGTTTTAACTACTGCTGTTTTATCAGAAGTCTTTTTCTGTTCTCTCTCACAAGAACAATTTGGTCGTGGCTTCCCGCACTTTGGGCAGCGTGAAACCTCCGGACACTCTGATCTCCAGTGTCCCACCTTCTTGCACTGCCAACACAAGGGGCCTTCCATAGGTTGTTCACTCCGGCGCTGTGTAGTAGTTGTCTCCTGTCGATGCTTGGTCTGCTTCCTCACCTCCTCCTGTTTCACAGCTCGTTGTCTCTGTTGAGCACTCTTCTCCTCGAACTTAATTCGTTCATATTACCTCGATAAGAGTAGCAAGTCGTCGATGGTGTACACTTCAGCCTCCCTGATGTAGAGCTTGTAGCGTGGTAAAAGATTATACAATCTCTGTACCTGGCTCCTATCGGAAAAGCCACCTCTTCTTCTCATCAACGTTAGCAGCTCCTCGTCATAGTCGTCTATCAGCTCGCCTTCTCTCTGCCGCCTGTCGAGAATTTCATTCTCAAGATCCTCCTCATAAGTAGGTGGATAGTAACGAGACCGAAAGTCTCTCAGGAAGTCGTCCCAGTGTCCCCATTGTTCTCTCCTATTCCTGATCCATAAGGAACATTTCCCCGCTAATATTTCGAGTAACGCTGGAAATAACTGTCTGCCAGACAAACCATATGCTTCTTTCAGCTCCTTGAAAATTGGAGCATCTCCACTCCCATCATAAGATAGCCGCCACCCTCGAACCTTGTCACACACGGCACCCGGGTCCATACAAGATGCAGCAGGCACCGCTGGTCTGGTCTGGTAGGTGACTTCAATACATGCCTGGGCATGTTATTATGCCTTTCCTGCATCTCCGCCTCACCAGCACAGGCTCCGAGTGGTATAGCGTCTCCGCAGTTGCCTCCTTCCTAACTGGTGCTGGCCTCCACGCTCCTCGACTTAGCACCTCCCCCCCCCCTATTATCCAAAACGGGGAGCATCGCAACAATCCGCTGTTGTTGCTCCAGCAGAGCCCTCCTCAGGCTCGTACTTGCACCGTCTGTCAGCACTGAGTCGAGAAGTAGATTCAAGCCCTGATCGTGCACTCTGTACACCCAGGAGTTGCTGGAGTCGCCATCAAACTCTGGAGACGTCTCCTAGGGTATTTCTTCCAGTCTGGATGATGCAGTGGCCTCCACGACAGGTGGCCACAATGTTGCAGCTCCTTGCTCTTCCTGACCTGTGCCAGCTCCACCACCGATCCTGTTTAGACCGGCGGCCTCCACCATTGTCCTCAGGTGGTTTTCGATCAGAGCTCTCCTGAACTCTGACATGGTTCCAGTTGTCGGTAGCCCAGCCGCGGCCGAGAATCTCACTGCTTCATCTCTGTGAAGCCTGTAGATCCAGGCCACTCTTGGATCAGTGCTGTCATCTCATGTATCCTCCTTGACACCTTCCTCACCTTTGCAATAATTATTCTCCTCTTCAGCACTCATTACTGTTCTTCGCCTCCTACTTTTAGCCCCACGTTCGTGTGCCAATCTTCTGAGTAGATTTTTGCCCACACCTTCTTCTACCAGAATTCCCAGTGTCGATCTTGGTCGGCTAGACTCAGTCGGCGTCTGGGGTGGGCCGCAGCAGGGGACGGGACGCTTGGTGTGGTGTCCGTCAACCACCCTCGTTCGAGTCGGGGGTTGGAACAGGGCCTTGAGTGCCTTATTGAAATGATTCTCTTTTTTAGGAAAGAGGGGCTGTGCTTTCGCACTGCCTAATAGGGTTGGGCGTGGAAAGACGGGAGTAGGAACAGTCTGGTATTCTTGGAGAATACAGTCTCTGGGACAGGAAAAATGTTCCCTATCTTTGCTGTAGGTCCTCTTGATATTCTGCCTGGGGCCAGCAGGCTGGAGGGGCCCTAGAACCGGGCATCACTGGAAGTCACCGAGTCCAACACCTCGGTCACCGGCTGTCTCCAGCTGTCAGGTTCGAGATCTCTGGGTCGGGAAAGGCGTTTCCAAGCCTTGCTCGAGGTCCTCTTGCTGTTCCACTTGGAATCAGCAAGATAGAAGAGCCCTGGAACCGGGCGTTGCTGGCCGTCACCGAGTCCAACACCTCGGTCACCGGCTGTTTCCAGCAGTCAGGATCGAGATCTCCGGGTCGGAAAGGCGTTCCCAATCCTTACTCGAGGTCCTCTTGCGATTCTGATCCTCTTCGGAATCCTCCTGGGTCCTCCTCGACAGGTCGAAACAGGCTGTCTGACTGCCACGAGCCGCGGAAGTCGTCGTACGGAAGTCGCCTTCTCGCCAGTGCCGTATCTCGATGCCTCACATGTCTTCCTTTAACTCCAGTTGAGGGAAGGCGCAACTTCTTCGAAGTTGTTGAAGAAATGTAGAGAATGATCGTGTCACGAGTTGCACCCGCTCTGGCCGCATCTTGCTCCCTTCAACAGCTCTAGACCAACTGACCAAAATGGCTCTCTCTTCTGCTCGGCGAGCCTCCCTTGGCAGCCGAGTCAGATAAGATAGAAGGATGCGCGGCGTAGCTGAGCAGTAGCCCAGTGCCTGAGCCGCTTGTTGTACAACGAGATCTTATAAAAAGATTACCGAGTGTCGACAAAACTAACTCTGAAATCAATTTCCCTCATTAGTCACGAAATACATCGTGGCACTATCAATGGGAGACTTGTACCAGTTGCTAACGAGGTCAAATATATAGGCATGACTCTGGATGCAAGGCTGTGTTGGAAAGCACACGTTAAGAAAAAGAGAGAAGAACTAGAAATAAGGTATAAAAAATCGACTGGTAAATAAACCGAAATTCTGTTTTTTAAACCTACAACAAGATCCTCATCTACAAGCAAATCCCATATGGATGTATGGAATCCAAGTCTGGAGCTGTGCCAGCAATAGCAATGTTGATTTAATCCAACGATTTCAGAAAAAAGTTTTGAGGAACATCGTCGGTGCACCATGATTCAGCCGGAATGCCGACATCTACAGAGATCTGCAGGTGGAGTTTGTTGGGCGCTTCGCACGCAAGCATGCAGACAGGATCCAACTGCATGAAAATGAAGAAGTTATTCAGCTTCAGCTACATGACAACTCACATTATGCTGCGCAGATTGAAGCGGACCAAACCCTTCGAATTGTGTAATGTTGTGGAGTGAAAGTATCAAAAGCAGAGCAGTGTTAATAGTGTGAATGTGTATCCGAAATACATGTTATTTTTTTATTTATAGATTATATTTTAATATTTGTTGTTAATTTCATGTTAGTTGCTAGGAGTAGTCCTTGTGAGATTAACTTATCTTAATAATTTAACCCGTTATTATTTATCAGGAAAAAATTGCTCATTAGAACTTTTAGACTAGATTGCAATGTAATTTAAACAAATATACAAATATATGATTCTTAATTATGGTAAAATAATTTGATACGTGATAGTAGAGGAAAAATAAGAATAAAAGTTCTTATAAACATATATCCATAAACGCTTCATTAGCGAGCTATACAGAGTGAAAGATTTCGCCCGGAATTCAGTTCCTCTGGTGAAATACACCGATGCTGAATTGTTTGGGGACTAGTTTTTGAGAAACTTATGCTGGATTCATATGAAAGAATATATGAAAAATTGAATAAAACTAGTCTGGAAGCTGTGGTGTGAGTAGTTTTTGAGAAAAAAGTTGAAATATGCAAAAAATTTAAGTAGAAAAACACAGACTTCTACGTTTGATGCCCAATAACTTTCTTTAATGGCCAGTAAAAAAATAATTTTTCGCAATAAAAATTGTAGAGAATTTAATTCTGAAAAGAATTATGTGAGCTGTGTAAACTAAATTTAAATAAAAGTTGAATAAAATGTATTCTTATGTAGTACATTACACCGCAAAAATTTGCTGTTTTATGAGGAGATAACTCATAGGTTGCAGCTGATTGCAAATAAAACATGAATTTAAATAGCAGCTGTTCTAAAACAGCTGATTTTTTTGTTTTAAATAAGAAAATATTTGAAAGTAATTATCAGCTGAAAATTATTTTCAGGAATATTCTAGCTCATTGTTGAACAAAACAACAAACTGTGAGTCAGGCCTACTGTAACCGCGCTGTGTTTTTTTGTTTAATCTATTAACCAGTTATTTTTAACCATTTCACTTTGCTTTTGTGTTAAGTGTTAACTTTTTAAAAAAATGGCAGGTAAATTTTAGACATTATTCATACTCCGAATTAGCTGACATGCATTTAATGTATGGGATGGGACACTGTAATAGTACTGAAGCATGAAGTTTGTATCAAGATAACTTTCCTAACCGAGTATGTCCAAGTTCAAGGCTTTTTGCGACTATTCACCAACGTCTGTCTGAAACAGGTTCTTTGATATCCAAAGAGCATATTTATGCAGGCAGACCCCGATCTACTATGACTGTTGAGTTAGAAGAACAAGTTCTTAATGAAATTTATGAACATCCAGAGAAGAGCACGAGAGAATTGTCAGTGCAGTTTAATGTCAATCAGTCTATTATCTTCTTCTTCTTCTTCTTTCAAGGATTAGGCGTACACACCTGTTCCGGTTTCAAAGGATATAACTATTTACTCTACCATCTTTTCAGAGGTCTGCCAATATCCCTTCTACCGTAGGGTCTATATTTCGTGACAGCCTTTGGTATCCTAGTATCTGGCATTCGTTCCACATGGTTTTTCCAGTTCAATCTGTTTATTTCAAGTTGTGCAGCTAATGATGATATTCCTAACTCATTTCTAATGTCATCATTGCGGAATCTGTCTAACTTTGTACAACCTTTCACACTTCGAAGAAAACGCATCTCTGCAGCTTGAACTCTCCTTAATGTTTTCTTCTTGTTAACCCAAGTTTCTGCTCCATACAATAATGTTGGTACCGCCATCACTTTATAAAATTTTAAATTTTTATCAGTCTATTATTTGGAGGATAATAAAAGAGCAACAATTACATCCACTCCACCTCCAGAAAGTTCATACTCTATTGCCACGAGACTGTATTCCCCGTGCTGATATTTGCCGATGGTTTTTAGAAAAACTTGTTAATCCAAACTTTTATCAACCGTTTTATTTACCGACGAGGCACACTTTACAAGAACAGCAATCGTTAACGTCCACAACCAACATATTTGGGCAGATGAGAATCCTCATGCCATCAATCCTAATCATTCAAAACATCAGTTTTCAGTAAACATTTGGGCAGGAATCATAGGAGATCATCTACTTCTGTTCGAGCTTCCTCCCAAGTTTAATGGCATAATCTACTTAAACTTTTTGAGAGAGGAGCTATTTATCTTACTTGAAGATGTACCTGTTCAGTAGCGCCAAAACATTTGGTTCATGCATGATGGAGCTCCAGCACACTTCAGTGTTGCTGTTCGTGAACACCTGAATCACAGCTTTCCAAATCAATGGAAAGGCCGAGGTGGGCCAATAGCATGGCCAGCTAGGTCACCAGACTTAAAACCTTTGGATTTTTATATTAGGGGACACTTGAAAACCTTAGTATACAATACTCCGATTGATACCATTGAAGAACTCCGATTAAGGATTTTGAACGGAATAGAAATGATAAAGCAGACTCCTGGAATATTTGAACGGGTTCAACAATCGATGAGAAGACGTCTGAACATATGCATTCAGAACAACGGAGGGCACTTTGAACATCATCTTTAGTCTTTTGGTATGAGTTTAATGTCATTTAGATATGTTACTTCCATGTAAAAAACCGAATATTTTATTTGCAATCAGCTACAACCTATGAGTTATTAGTTCTCTCCTCATAAAACAGCAAATTTTTGTGATGTAATTTACTAAATAAGAATACATTTTATTCAACTTTTATTTAAATTTAGTTTACACAGCTTACATAATTCTTCTCAGAATTGAATTCTCTACAATTTATATTGCGAAAAATTATTTGTTTACTGGTCATTAAAGAAAGTTATTGGGCATCAAACGTAGAAGTCTGTGTTTTTCTACTTAGATTTTTTTGCATATTTCAACTTTTTTCTCAAAAACTACTCACACTACAGCCTCCAGACTAGTTTTATTCAATTTTTCAGATATTTTTCCATATAAATCCAGTATGCCAAGGCATTCGATGCTGTGTACCGACCAAAACTATTGCAGAAATTGGAATGCTGTGGGATCAGAGGTGTGACACTGCAATGGTTTCAAAGCTATCTACATGAACGGAAACAGACCACCTGTATTAAAAATATTTCCAGTGATATGTATAATGTAGATTACGGTGTGATTCAGGGAAGCACACTGGGCCCTTTGCTTTTTCTGGTCTACATCAATAACCTCAGTAAAGTTCTTCTAGATAGCAAGATATTTCTCTTTGCAGACGACACTGCAGTTGTATCATATTTGGGACTACCTGGGAGGATGCTTTCAGTAAGGCTACCAAGGATCTCTTTGGTGTCAGGAAGTGGCTCGATCAGAACAAACTTACTCTGAATGTTGATAAAACTAAGTATTTGCCTATTTATTTCAAATCAAACAGTAGCCCAGTTCAGGAGATCCTCAGGCTCCACTCATGTAATGACTATCAGTCCACTACGTGTGACTGTGGGGTATTGCAGCGAGTGGAGCAGTACAGGTACCTTGGCATTCTGATTGACCACAAATTAAGCTGGGCTCCACAAGCTATTTCACTGAAGCAGCGAGTGCGCAAAATGATATATGCCTTCAGACAGCTAAGAGAGGTCCTCCCTTTACATCAACTGCGGGTGGCATACTACGCATATATCCAGTCAGTTCTTATGTATGGTGTCATAGCTTGGGGTGGAGCCTCCTCGTTTGCCTTGGAGCCGGTGGCACAGCGAGCAGTCATCAAGACATGTCTCAGGCGAGACAATCGCTACCCATCTTATCTTGTTTACCAAGAGTTTCAAGTTTTTAATATTAGACAGCTTTACATACGTGTTTTAATGAATTACATATACTACAACAAACACTTCATTTTCAATAATTTAGCTCATACTCATAATACAAGAAATCTAATTAACTTTGGTATTGCTCATCCCCGACTCCTACATAACTGCTTTAAAAATAATAGTAAATACATATGTCATATATTATATAGAAACGTTCCCAATCATTTAAAACAGTCTGAAAATTACAGTATTAACACCTACAAGCAACATTTGAGTAGATGGTTATTAGAAATTGGCAGGGATGCTGCAGAGCAACTGATTCAATCCGCCTTCTTATTCAGAACTTAGTGAATTTGCCATTTATATAAGTATAGCCTTTAAGCTACTATTTATATATTTGTCTATATATACTTATTACCAGTATGGAATTTCATTGTGTGCAATTCATATTCTCGATTTGCTGATGAATGTTAGTTGATTCAATTGAAATAGTTTTAATTATAATTATGTACAAAACATGAGAACATATTGTCAATCAACTTGAAAGAACTCACTCTCCACTCACAGACTCAAGTCTTTGTGGAGAGTATTCACTGTTAAATGTGTTAATGAATTTCATGAATTTGTATTATGTTTTGTGAATAAAAAGTTATTTGATTTGATTTCGTACAATGATATGAGTTTATTAAATGAACTTAGTTCACTATGACAATCACCCGTTAGATACACTCAATTTAGTAGAGATGCGAGCATAAGGATACCTCAAGGATCAAAATTTCAAACACTCATAACTTTTGATACAATCATCGGATATCAACTTACTACAGCTCATTCTCCTCGGCTCGTTTTAAGGTGGTTCAAAATCATGTATAATAATCCTTAAGGTGTCCTTATGCGGGCCTCTCCACTAACTTTACTTTACTTTTCTTGTTCGTCACAATTATTTAACTGCATTAAGCATTAGCTTATTGCATACTGCATTAGCAACGATCCCGCAGTATAAGACACGATAAAGTTTAATCAAACATCTATCATCCTTCATATTTCAAAACAACAGATTTCACATAACACACATTAATCAAACATTAACCAACAAGGAAGTCTGCTAACCTGTAAGTTTAACTCCTTCAAGCCCTAAATTTCTCTTATGTGAAAAGGAATTGAATATTTTCATTCCCATATAAAACGGGCCACTCTCCAGCAGGCTAAGTCTATGATGTGGGTAAAAAACCTCTAAGTCTTGTATTATGGGGATGACTCGCCTGGTTCTCCTCATACATTCCTCTATTTTTGAAAACGAAGATTTCTAAATCTAATATATAAATAGCAGGAGCCGTCAGCAATCTCTTTTCTTTAAAATAAGGTCTGCAAGAACACCTTGTATCTTGAACACCTGCATGAACATCTTATAAATTATCCTAATAGCTTTCTTCTGGAGTAAGAATATTCCATTTTTCTCTATACTTTTTCCCCAAAAATTACTTAATTGATTAATGCACTAAATTAAGTACATTTAACGGTTGATTCTTATGGATGAACTTATATCATTGTGCGAAATATCAATATGATGACAATGGATGTTGGTTATTATTGGTTGGTTGAAGCTGAAACTTGGGTTTTTCAAAATACAAGGAGCATTGTTGTCAGGAGTAGGCCTACCTGGAAATCTATATGAGATAGAGTGCTCTACCTGGTCTCAGATTGTAGAACACAAAATTATGCCCAGAGAGATTTCGAATTATACATTTAAATGACAAAAATCGGAAGATATTGTTGATCAAAAACTAAAATTCATCAAAATAGATTTTTTATTGAAATTTCACCCATATTTGAAAAATAATTGTAACTCAGTGCTCATTTAAGATTGAGAGTTTTGATGAATGAGTGCTCATCTCATAATCTAAAAAATGGCGAAAGCGAATTTATTTGATTACAGGATTTGGCAGAAATAGTTGAAAACTGGAAAATGAACAAAAAATACGAGGTTTTTGGGCTATTCTGTATCAGCACAAGGAAATTTAGCATGACAAAATTGGTTCAGGACTTCTCTTGTATCCAAACAATTTATTTAAATTAAGAGCTACAATATTATCTATGTGGATGGGGGAAGCTGAGTCGACCATCTGACTCAGAAAACTTCAAGACCAGAATACACCCACAGTATCCTGCTTGTCGTAGGAGGCGACTAAAAGGAACCCCCGTCCCGAAAGGGACTCGGTGTCGCTCGGCCAATCACCCGCACACTCAAATCAGGGATTCAGAGAAATTACACCAGCCTCGAAACAGGACTGGATTACGGAAAAATAAAAGGCCACGCAATATCACTAAGTTTGGAACTTGGAACGTTGTTAGTTTGAATGGAAAGGAGGTGGAATTGGTGGAGGAAATGAGGAAATACAAGGTGCAATGGGGCTGAGCGAGACGAAAAGGAAGGGCTAAGGGGAGGTGCAATTGGAGGGCGGCTACGGTTTGAGTTTATCAGAAGTGGATAAGACAAGAAAAGCGGTGGAGGGGGTTGGAGTGGTGGTGTCGGAGAAGCTGGATGGGAAAGTTACAGAATGCAGAGCAGTGAGCTCAAGGATTATGTCAAGGACTTGGCAATGGAGGAGACTGTAACGGTAATCCAAGTCTATGCCCAAACAGAAGATTATGGCATCGTAGATGAAGAAGCAATCTATGAGGAATTACAGAGAGAAATGGATATGGCACGAGACAGAAGTAGGCATGTTATCATAATGAAAGACTGGAACGGAAGAATAGAAAGTGACGGGAATAGAGGACAGGGCTGTATGGGGAGGTTTGCCAGAGATAGAATCTTCAACGATAATGGAGAAAAGATTATAGACTTTTGCCTGGAAAACAACCTCATGATAGGAAACTCATTCTACAACCATAAAAGGATACACCAAATTACATATTCAGCTTTGGGGAGACAGGCAGAGAGTGTGATTGACTATATGGTTTACACAAGAAACACAAATGATGCTGTCTGGGATGTCAAGGTCATAAGGGGGGCAGAGCTGGCAACAGACCATGAATTGCTCGTGTTGGACACAAACTTTTCAGTATACCTAAGACAAGGAAAACCAAGGAATATGTGAAGGTTAGAGTGAAGGAACTAAGAGAGTCGGAAGTTAGGGATGTGTTTTCCAGAAAAATGAAAGAGGAATTGATATGGCAAGATGAGGAATTGGAAGGTAAAGGAATTGAAGATATATGGAATGTACTCTAAACTACGATAAAAATAATTGCAGAGCAGACATGTGGAAGCAGACGGATTGAAGGACAAGGAGAGAAACATACAAAATGATGGTAAGAAACAAAGAGGAAGCATGGAAAAGTTATCTCAGAACAAGAACGTATGAAGACAGAAGATCATGTGTGCAAAAACGAAACCAAGTGAAAGAGGCAATGAGACGGACTAAAGCTGAACCTGGGAGGAATTTGATAAGGAATTGGAGGAAAATTTTCGTTTCAATAATAGGATTTTCTGGAACACAATCAGAGGGTTGAGACGAAAATGGGCAAAAAGATAAGGAATTTTGCCAATGAAGAAGGGAAAGTGATATCAGAGCCTAAGGAATATATCAAATATGGAGGATCCGGAGTTAAGCGGTATTTGTGGCAACTGTTCAGGAGAGTTTGGAACTACAGAGAAGTCCCCAAAGATTGGGAGAAGAACATTATAATTCCAATACACGAAAAAGGAAGAACTGTAGAATGTAAAAACTCCCGTGCAATCTGTCTGTCTTTGGTGGCACAAAAGATGTACTCCAGGATAATTGAAAAAAGACTAATAAGGGAAGTGGAGGAAAAACTGGAAGAGGAGCAGAGTGCCTTCAATACCACATGTACAATTAGAAGGGTAATGGAAAATATATATGGAAGGAGGAGAAGACCTATTTATAGCATTCATCGACCTGAAAGCCGTTTTCGATTCTGTCCCAGGAAAATAAATAAGGAGTGCCATGAGAGAGTTTGAAGTCAGTGACAGGATGATAAGAGCAGTAAAGTTTTTGTTTAGGAAAACGATTGGAATGGTAAGGATAGATGGGGATGTGTCCCAAAAATTTGAGATGAAAAACGGCATGAAACAAGAAGACAGCCTCAGTCCGCTGCTTTTCATAATCTTTATGAACAGTATATTCAAGTACTGCAAAAGGAACACCGCGAAAATGAAAGTGAGTTATGAAAATCTTAGACCAGTATATGTGCAGGCCTTGGTATTTGCCGAAGATATTTTTCTGATGGAGGACGGTGCAAGGAAACTCCAGAAGGCAGTTGATGTTTGGGAAGAGGTTCTGTCAAGAAGATCGATGGAGGTGAATACCAGCAAAAGTAAGATTATGAGGGTAGCAGTCGGGGAGAGAGATAGCTGTGTGATAACATGCAAAGGAGGGGCACTGGATGAGGTAGAGCAGTATGAATATCTGGGTACAATCATCTATACAGACGGAAAGCTGGATAGAGAAATTGTAAACCGAGAGAAAAAAACAATGAATGTATATTTTCAGCTGAACAACACTGTGGTTGGCAAAAGAGAGCTTTCTATGACAAAAAAAATATTTGATTGTGTGTTTTCTCCAAATCTTATATATGGGACTGAAAGCTGGGTAACCCTTGAAAAACACTGGAGTAAGGTTACTGCAGCAGAAATGAGGTTCCATAGGAGAGCAATAGGGAAGACAAGACGTGACAGATGGCGAAATGAGAGTGAGAGGAGAAGTGGGAAGAAGAGCTCTGAAGAAGAGGACATTAGAGGAAGGCAACTCAAGTGATTTAGGCACCTCACCAGAATGCAAGAATGGCGCCCTGTGAAGGAAGTGGTGGAGGCTAGAAGGGAGGGAAAGAGACGGAGGGGTGGACCTAGGATGAACTTGGAGGGTTATCTGGAGGGAAATCCTTAGGACGATGCGAGAAATGAGAAGAATGGCAGAGGATAGGACAATGTGGAGGAGATATGCTATAGCGGCAGAAGGGGGAAGATAAAGAAGAAGAACTACAATATAAATTGCAAGCACCAATGTATATAGTGACTGGACGAAAAAAGTGAAGCTGGAATTACATTAAAAATGTCAGTTACAGTTCAGAATTAATGCATTGATTGAATGTATTATTTTTGAAGCCCTCTTTAAAATATTCACCTGTGGTAACGCTCCATAGTTCCAAGGATAACCATGATATGGATATAAATTATGAACAAACCTGAGGTCATTGTTCTTCACATCTTGCTTTATTGGATTCAATGGTTCAACCATGTTCATCTGGAATGCAAATAGCATAACATTTACAAATTATAGAATTCACAAGATTTCAACAATAAAATATAATCTATAATATTGTACAAAAAGTCAGCTTATACATGTACAGGATATGAAATACACGAAAGGCGCATCATCATGTCTGAACTGATTAACTTGAAATTTTTCATAAGGATTTCAAATTTACGGAGGATGTCGAGTTTCCATACTTTGTTATACTTTGCTTTAAAGTGGTCATAGATAAAATAGTATATTCAACGGTTTCATCTTATATTCTATTATTCTTCTTCTGTCTATATACTCTTCTACGATATATAAAGGAAGGAATTCGCTTATACATGTACGGGATACGAAAGACATGTTTGACGCATCATTTTGTCCAAACTAATGAACTGATTCACTAGAAATTTTGCATGAAAATTATCAATTTAACAAGGATAGGTTTATGCCTATTCAATTTTTGTTTATCAATTAATTATAATATTCTAATAATCAAAACAAATTTTTTATACAAAATTTACGTAAGATAAAATCCTAATCAAGTAGTTTTTCTATTGTAAATTGACTAAAATATAGGCCATAAAAATTACTTTCGACTTGGATGAATATGCGGAGCATAGAAGTGGAAGGAGATCAGTCAATTACAATGATGAATAGAGTCATAGGTAGAAGCGCAGTTGCCAATTTGTCGATTAGACACAGTGCTTTCAGAGAGAAAAGTTCGTATGTGTATCATACAGTGTGTGAAGTTGCTTGGATATATGCCACTACTGTGCTATTATCCCTAGCTTGCAAATAAATTTGCAAAAAGTTAAGGCCGTCCGGCTCACAAATATACTGGGGTTCTGACCAGAGCTTTAGCTCAGTGATAGATGCATGAATATTTTCACCATAATGAACCACCATGGGTTTAAGTGACTGATAATTAACAATTCTTACCGCTGCTCTCTTGAAGATATTGAAGAATACCAGTAAGGAAATTGAAAAGATAGTCAGTGACTGATTATCAGTAACCATGTACTCAATCAAGAATGATGAAAATCAACTATTATTCTTCTAATTTTTACAAGAGAAATTGAAAATGGATTTACAACAGAAAGGCGTAAAATTCATTATAAATTTGATGCGACAGTTCAAAGTTTTGTACTTTCCAGACCTGCACAACGAATTACCTATTTGAAAAATAGAATATGGTTAAAAATTGCTGATATGATAGAGGATTCAAGTAAGTAGACTTAAAATTCTCATAATAAAGTAGGCTAGATCTACCGTACACAATTTAATATAATTTTTATAAGTAGACTACCAGCATGTTTACAATTTTTATTCAGGTAGCCTACTGTAGTAGGCCTTTAATAACCTAGTCTCTAGGTCTAAATTGCTATCTTTTTCATTTTTCAAGAAGTTAGAAGTTGACGAAAGTTTATTTATTTATTTAAAGTATAATTTCTAGTATTTAATAATAATGTAATTGTAAAGCCTAGACTAGGCTGTTTGTTTATGGTAGAGAATTATCACAAGAAAGAGATAAATCTAATCAATTATTTAAACTCATTCAAGCTTGATTGATTAGATTAACATTAAATGATCAGATTCAAAACATTATTCAACCAAGATAACATTTTGCATTTCATTATAAGATAAGATAGCATTTCATGCTAACAATCTTTTAAACTTTCATTGAGTTGGCCTAATCACAAAATACATTTTTTATAATGCAGCTAGTAGTTTACACAAACCGATTTATTGAAAATAACATCATTATTTGACTTTGAAGTATTTCATTACATTCTTAGTCCTAAACTTCCATTATCCTTGTTGTACCTCAAAATATTGTAAACCCATAGTTTATCAATACGATAACAAAACTAACCTGACTATTAGAACATTTACTTTGTCTTTGGTACCTATCTATAAATTAATCTTCTTTTAATTAATTTAAATTCACTTGGAAACAAAATTACATAGATTGTTAACCTATAGAAATAACTTGATCAGAGTCAGTGTAATTGAATATTGAAAGAAGATAAAATAGGTACTATTTTTCTGGTTGACCATTGCTACCAAACTCATTTAAAACTAAAATAGTAATGTATTTGAAACACTTATTCATGCTCTATTGATCGATATATTGCGTGAGGCCAGGTAAATCAATGTAAATAGTATAAATTAAAACACGAGACACACAACATAGATGGATTAAAGACACTGAAAAACTTACATTATAATCGGAAATATTCAAGGAACTGTGTCCCTTTTCTCGACCGAACAGAGAGTGTAATGTAAGTTTTTTAGTGTTTTTAATCTAAGCTATCCATGTCGTGTGTCTCTTGTTTTAATTTATATTATAAAACTTTAAAGTGTTTTCTGTTATGTGCTACGAATGTAAGTAGGCTATATACTTATAGTATGTATAGTTTATCTAATGTAAATAGTTTTTCGAGGCCCAGTTCACTTCTAATTTATTCAAAGTCCAAACTATGTATTATCATTGATGATTAACTTCACTTTATCTCCAAAATGGATATATGTTGAAAGATTAAATATGTTTCTTTTTTCAGGTACTATTTACAAACAAAATATTGAAGAGAATGTGCTCAAAAGGAAATGCATATGAATTCTTTTTTGTTGACCAGGATGGAAAAATTCTTTGGAACCCATGGTTAGAATAAGTTAGTTAGGTAAGATAAAATTACACCCATTTTTCAAACTTATATAGGCGATGTCATTTTATACAGTTTCCCATTTTTTTCAAAAAGTTTATCCACTTCGATGTTTTATTATCGATTTGATGTTAGATATTCAAATAGTAAGACATAACTATGGTATGTGACTAAAATAATTGAAATACTGACTGAATTTTGAAATCATTAATAGCTTACAGTATACAATATTTCGAAACAACGTGAAACCACATGAGATGAAGATGGACAGTTGAGAAGAATGTTTAAAAAATAATGTATTCACTGTTTCAGGGAATAGAGCTGTTCATAAAATTTGGGATTCCTTCCATAAAGAAATAATTTATGTAACAGAATCTAATAATGTGATAACATTAAATCAATAATTTGATGTTAAAATGTTATCACATTATTAGATTTTGTTTCATAAATTTCTTTATGGAAGGAATCCCAAAAACAATCTTCTCAAATGTCCATCTTGATCTTGAGTGAATGTTGAACTTTATGAATGACCATACATTAGAACTATGAATAGATGACTTCAAAAATTCACTCAGCAAGTGCTGGTAGAAAACACTGAATAATAGCTTTAATGACAGTGATTCCACCTTTTAAAATTTATGATTGAATTTATTAAATGCCTGCATTATTTTGAGAGATTCATGTATTTACAGTTTGGTATTTATTTTCAAATCACTTAGTTCTACTTTTAATGTTGTAGATAATCATCATTTCAGATTAAGCAATTAATTTATTGATTATTCCCATTTGTTTCATTAAACTTGTTTCTCTGAATGTAGAACTAATAATTACTTTATGCAGTACATCTTGGAAGAGTTTAGTAAACCAAACGGTCGAAAAGTAGGCCACTGACCACAGAAATAAATGAATTGTTCATGGTATCCAAAAATATGTTGTTCACCAACAAGTTCTTTTGATCTTGGGGCACACTGATTAATCCCAATTCCTGCATGGAGATTTATTTATTTATTCAATCAATCATTCAGAATTACACAACTTACAGATTGATGCTAATAATAATTTAACTGATTGTTGGTTTATTGGAATTTCTCATATAATATTACTTTGTCATTATTGGGGGGTTCCTTCCCAAGAAATATAATTAAAAACTTATACAGATTACAAACAATCAATTCCAGAATTCACTTTGCAAAGTTTTTTTATAATGAATAATAAATAATTATCAATAACTTTTTGATTTCAGGCCTAGAGGTGTATTAGCCAGAAGTAGAGGATGACAAAGAAAATCAACTATGAATAATATTCCATGGATATGATTCATGTATGATGTAGTAGCCTACAGAAGAAAGAGATGGACTAATCTAAGAAATATATTCATTTTTTCAGTACATCTTGATGTGTTTATTTCATCTTATTCATAATAATATATTCTTTTTCTGATCGCTCCTGCTAACTGCTTCAATTCAGGTAGTTTTGAAGAAAACAGCAAGTGACATGAAGCTAATAAAATGAGTTTTGATGGTTTATACTTGAGGATTTTTAAAATTATATTCAACCCTACAGCATCGAACTCTTATTAACATGACTTTATTGGTTCTGTATGGCTTCTACTTTTTTGGAAATAATAACATTATTTAACATTGTTGACTAGCAAATGCTAGAGGTAACGTGTAGTTAAATAATAGACTTTAATTGGATATAAAATAGGGTATCACAATTATGTATTGCATTAAGAATTAAGTAATAGCACTTATGTACTGCATTGAAGGGGTAATAATTCTTTGAATATGAAAAATAACTCAAGCAAAAGTTGAAAATATTATGTTCCAAGCCACATAATATAAGCCAATATAATCACTTTCAATTCTACCTTCTAGGCTATATTTCCAAAGTTTTGATTAAAATTAATAAGCTTTTAGAACATTATAGTAAATAAGGAGTTTGAATGGCTACTCTAGTTCTAATTAATACCCTAATAAAGTATTAATTTTAATAGGGCAACTTGAATGTTTAATTATAGAAAATAACTAGTAGGCCTACCCTAAAATATTCAAAATAAGCATGAGCATGCAGTTTCTAATTATGTCATTGTCAAGAGAGTCCTTATTGAACAAGTCGAAACTAATCATGTTTCATTTTGGAATATCACAAGGTACTAGTTACCTTCTATAATTAATAGATATTTATCCATTTTAAAATAGGCTATGTGTTTTTTAAAGTACCATAACAGACCTGTTTATTCTAGCAAGATATAGTTATCTCAACAATAATAATTAGAATTAGTTCGCCTGTTTGAATACACTTTTTACATGTCATATGTGTTACAGTAATCTATAATAATAATAATTTTTAATATTCATATAGCTTTTACTGGTGAGGAGTCCCTAATTGAACCTTGCCTGAAAAGGCATATTGATTTAGGCAGGCAATGGGCCTCACGATTCTTATTTGAGTATATCAGCCGGGACCGTAACTATCCAATGATCAAAAAGGGGACTGCTAAAATAAAATTGCCTAAAAAACGTTAACAATATTTATTTCTCTTGGTGTAATATAACCCGTAGATTCCAAAAATGCCAAAAGTAAAGCACTCATTTATTAATTTGAATTTTTTTCGATAGAGCTTCAATAGGCCTTTGAAGTTGAATACGGTACTCATAGTAGGTAGGCCTACCTATACACGATGTGATTCAAAGAACATGCATTGACTCTGAAGGCAATTGATTCTAGTTAATAAAATAATTATAATAATATATTATTAATAATGGAATGCTTCTAGTTAATAAAATAATATCTTATTAATAATGAAATACAATCAGTTACTTCAAATAATTCACCCTTACAAATTTCAAGCATAGGAAATGAAAAATTAACTCTTTGATTGACATGCCTATAAAGCATAAAATTTAGCATAATTGAAGTAACTAATAGTTATTGTGGAAAAGTTATCTGAGTTATAAAAAGCAATTTATTCACTCTATCAAATTAAATATCCAATAATCATTTTAGAATTACTTTTTGGACAACCCAAAAAGTTCATTACGGTACCCATAACACATAAAGCAAAATTCATGTCAAAGAACTAGTTCTTTGAATGTTACTGTTTCTGCCCGCTTGGGTGCGCTGCAATCGATTCTGCTTCTGCCCGTTACGAAAACACAGCTTAAGTGAAGTTGGAGCGTTTTACAATATTATTGTTTATATTTTCCATTAGAGAAACGGAGATGGAGGAGACAGAGGAGACTGGAGGAGACGGAGAAGGTGGAGAAGAAGAGAAGAAGAAAGGAAGAAGAAGAAGAAGAAGAAGAAGAAGAAGAAGAAGAAGAAGAAGAAGAAGAAGAAGAAGAAGAAGAAGAAGAAGAAGAAGAAGAAGAAGAAGAAGAAGAAGAAGAAGAAGAAGAAGAAGAAGAAGAAGAAGAAGAAGAAGAAGAAGAAGAACTTAAATGAAACATGATTAGTTTCGACATTTTCAATAAGGACTCTCTTGACAATGACATAATTAGAAACTGGTCATGCTTATTTTGAATATTTTAGGGTAGGCCTACTTGTTATTTTCTACAATTAACCATTAAAGTTGCCCTATTAAAATTAATACTTTACTAGGGTATTAATTAGAATTAGAGTAGCCTTTCAAACTCCTTATTCACTATAATGTTCTAAAAGCTTATCAATTTTAATCAAAACCTTGGAAATATAGCCTAGAAGGTAGAATTGAAAGTGATTATATTTGATGTGGCTTGGAACATCATATTTTCAACTTTTGCTTAAGTTATTTTTCATATTCAAAGAATTATTACCCCTTCAATGCAGTAAATAAGTACTATTACTTAATTCTTTATACAATACATAATAATTGTGATACCCTATTTTATATCCAATTCAAGTCTATTATTTAACTACTTGTTACCTATAGCATTTGCCAGTCAGCAATGTTAAATAATTTTATTAGTTCCAAAAAAGCAGAAGACATACAGAACCAATAAAGTTGTTAATAAGAGTTCGATGCTTTTGGGTTAAATATAGTTTTAAAAATCCCTCAAGTATAAACAATTAAAACATATTTTATTAATTTTATGTCACTTGCTGTTTTCTTCAAAACTACCTGAATTGAAGCAGTTAGCAGGAGCGATCAGAAAAAGAAGATATTATTATGAATAAGATGAAATAAACACATCAAGATGTACTGAAAAAATGAATATATTTCTTAGATTAGTCCATCTCTTTCTTCTGTAGGCTACTACATCATACATGAATCATATCCATGGAATATTATTCATAGTTGATTTTCTTTGTCATCCTCTACTTCTGGCTGGTACATCACTAGGCCTGAAATCAAAAAGTTATAGATAAATTATTATTCATTATAAAAAAAAACTTTGCAAAGTGAATTCTGAAATTGATTGTAATCTGTATAAGTTTTTAATTATATTTCTTGGGAAGGAACAAATAATGACAAAGTAATATTATATGAGAAATTCCAATAAACCAACATTCAGTTGAATTATTATTAGCATTAATCTGTTAGTTGTGTAATTCTGAATGATTGAATAAATAAATCTCCATGCAGGAATTGGGATTAATCAGTGTGCCCCTAGGTCAAAAGAACTTGTTGGTGAACAATATATTTTTGGATACCATGAACAATTATTTATTTATTTCTGTGGTCAGTAGGCCTACTTCTCGAACGTTTGGTTTACTTAACTCTTCCAAAATGTACTGCATAAAGTAATTTTTAGTTCTACATTTAGAGAAACAAGTTTAATGAAACAAATGTAAATAATCAATAAATTAATTGCTTAATCTGAAATGATGATTATCTACAACATTATAAGTAGAACTAAGTGATTTGAAAATGAATAACCAAACTGCAAATACATAAATCTCTCTCAGAACAATGTGGGTATTTCATCCATGAATTTAATCATAAATTTTAAAAGGTGGAATGACTGTCATTAAAAGCTATTATTCAGTGTTTTCTACCAGCACTTGCTGGGTGAATTTTTGAAGTCATCTATTCATAGTTCTAATGTATGGTCATTTATAAAGTCATCATCCACTCAAGATCAAGATGGACAGTTGAGAAGAGTGTTTTAAAAACAATTTTAACATCAAATTATTAATGTGATGTTATCACATTATTAGATAATGTTACATAAATTATTTCTTTATGGAAGGAATCCCAAATATTATGAATAACTCTATTCCCTGTAAAATGATAAGTGAATACATTGTTTTTTAAGCACTCTTCTCAACTGTCCATCTTGATCTCATGTGGTTTCACGTAGTTTCGAAATATTAAGATTTCCTGTAAGCTATTAATGATTTCAAAATTCAGTCAGTTTTTCTATTATTTTAGTCACATACCATAGTTAAATCTTACTATTTGAATATCTACCATCAAATCGATAATAAAAAATTGAAGTGGATAAACCTTTTTAAAAAATGGGAAACTGTATAAAATGACATCGCCTATATAAAGTTTAAAAAATGAGTGGAATTTTATCTTACCTAACTAACTTATTCTAACTATAGGTTTCAAAGAATTGTTCCATCCTGGTCAACAAAAAAGAATTCATATGCATTTCCTTTGAGCACATTCTCTTCAATATTTTGTTTGTAAATGGTACCTGAAAAAAGAAACATAATCTTTCAGCATATTCATTTTGGAGATAATGTGAAGTTAATCATCAATGATAAGACATAGTTTGGACTTTGAATAAATTAGAAGTGAACTGGGCCTCAATAAACTATTTACATTAGCTATAAATACTATAAGTATATACTTACATTCATAGCACATAACAGAAAACACTTTAAAGTTTTATAATATAAATTAAAACAGGTGACACACGACATAGATAGATTAAAAACACTGAAAAACTTACATTACACTCTCTGCTCGGTTGAGAAAGGGGACACAGTTCCTTAAAAATTTCCGATTATAATGTAAGTTTTTCAGTGTTTTTAATCTATCTAGGTTGTGTGTCTCCTTTTTTAATTTATACTATTCACATTGATATACCTGGCATCACGCAATATATCGATCAATAGAGCATGAATAAGTTTTTCAAATACATTACTATTGTAGTTTTAAATGAGTTTGGTAGCAATGGTCAACCAGAAAAATAGTACCTATTTTATATTTTTCCAATGGCAGTCTTTCAATATTCAATTACACTGACTCTGATCAAGTTATTACTATAACAATCTATTTAATATTGTTTCCAAGTGATTTTAAATTATAAATTAAGAGAAGATTAATTCATAGATAGGTACCAAAGACAAAGTAAATGTTCTAATAGTCAGGTTAGTTTTGTTATTATATTGATAAACTATGGGTTTACAATATTTTGAGGTGCAACAAGGATAATGGAAGTTTAGGACTTAGAATGTAATGAAATACTTCTAAGTCAAATTATAATGTTATTTTTAATAATTAATCTGTTTGTGAAAACTACTAGCTGCATTATAAAAAATGTATTTTGTGATTAGGCCAACTTACTGAAAGTGTAAAAGATTGTTAGCATGGAATGCTGAATGTTATCTTGGTTTAATAATGTTTTGAATCTGATTATTTAATGTTAATCTAATCAATCAATCTTTGAGTTTAAATCTAATCAGTTGATTAGATTTCTCTCTTTCTTGTGATAATTCTCTACCATACACAAACTAGCTAGTCTAGGATTTACATTATTATTAAATAATACAAATTAAACATTAAAAAAAGAAATAAATAAACTTTTGTCAACTTCTAACCTCTTGAAAAATGAAAAAGATAGCAATTTAGACCTAGAGACTAGGTTATTAAAGGCCTACTACAGTGGGCTACCTGAATAAAAATTACTAGTATTATGAATAAACATGCTAGTAGGCTACTCATAAAATTTATATCAAATAATTGTGTACGGTAGATCTAGCCTACTTTATTATGAGAAATTTAAGTGTACTTACTTGAATCCTCTATTACATCAGCAATTTCTAACCATATTCTATTTTTCAAATAGGTAATTCGTTGTGCAGGTCTGGAAAGTACAAAACTTTGAACTTCAAAAATTTCACGCCTTTCTGTTGTAAATCCATTTTTAATTTCTCTTTTAAAAATTATAAGAATAAAGAAACCAATAGAAATATTTTATACCTCAATTTTCCACTGCAAATTAATTTCACAGTATAATAGTAGCAATCCGAAATCTGACAACCAATATCAAAACAAACCATCCAACAATTGAAGATTGAGGTTAAAAAGAACATGGCGTCTGATCCACAGAAAGATTATTCTGCCAGTGTCACGTGATCAGAGCAGAAAAGTGATTCGAAGCTGTCTGTTCTCATCGACAGAATCCCGAAATTAGTTCTTTTTCGACAAAACGGTTCACGAGCAGTGATCGGTCGAAGCAAAATAGCATTGTGTTGATAGGCCTTATAAAGAACGGCAAGATGAACATCGTCTGTTCGTCTCTGACTTGAACAGTTCTTTTTTTCTGCTCAACTTTCTGCCGATGGGTGAATACTCCCATAAGAACCAATGTTAATTTAAAGTGAATTCTGTCGTCTGCCCGTTACGAAAACACACCTTAAGTCGCTTTATTATTTCATTTCTGCCAAAGAATTCAAGCTAGTGCATAGGCTAATTATATTTTCCATGGTTCTCTTATTGCTTTATTGATAGTATGACTACTTCTTATCAAAAAGAAGATTTGATTTTATTGGAGTGTTACCTTGACTAGGCTAACTGTTCTTTCAGTTTCATAATTCTATTAAAGATAGTTTGCTTTTTTCTGAATTATTTTATTGTGTCAAACGGATTGTCACAAGTGCTAATTTCTAGCACTCACTAGAAATTAGAGAGCGCTGACCGGTTTAGATCGGTAATTCTGATTACCCTAGATTATCTATTATCTAGATATTCTATTATTTGCTGCTGTATCCCTACCTTTCTCTATAATATGGATTATAAAAAACTAAATTCAATCTATTTGTGCTCTAAACAGACACTTGAGGAACACATTCACCTGTCAGTAAAATATAAAATTTTACAAGCTATGAAAATAATAAATCGATAACTAACAATTTAGCAAAATTTCTCATTGAAGGCTACTGCTCCTAACCATCATAATGTGTACTCCTCTCAGGCTTTAATAATTTAGGTGACTACTGGGATACAATAGCCCTCAGACAACTTATGAATTCAACTTTTAGAGTCATGATATTATAGAAGATTGTGAAATTACAATAAATTACGAGATGATAAAATGATATTTAACATTATGTGAAAGAAATTTATGAGAACAATTACAAGACTATAATAGCTAATAGTCTGTTCAAAAAGTATGTCTTAAATTAACAACAGTGATGAAGAAATGGACAAAAAAAAGTAGAACTTTCAGAAGTTATAATTATTATGTAAGTATAAAACTTTCATACTTCTAAATTGTAGAGAAAGGAAACTGAAAAATATGAACTTTGGAAACCGTAAATGACACTTAGGTATAAGTAAATCTACTGACCTCCATTTTGGCATTGCTCCAACGAGGTATTTCCACGACCATATTGTATATGCTCCTGCTCTCATTGTGGTATATAGGAATGTCATGTACAGGAGATATGAACTCATTATCATATGCTGAAAAAAACAACCACAATTTGTTGAACATTGTAGATAAATAATTTCATAAGTCATAAGAAATACTCATTTGATTAGAAGAGTTACTGCAATAATTTTTAAAAATGAAAAAACTATTCGGAAATTTGGTATGAAAAATCTTGGTATTTCAAGAAAATAATTGAAAAAAAGATTCAAAAATCAAACTATGGGAATGTAGAATGGATTTTGGAAGAACAAGTTACAAAGGGATGTGGGAGAATTGGGCAATAATGATATAATGGAAGAGAATGATGATTGAATTCCATCATGATTGATCAAGGAATATCATAACTTTTTAACTTTATTCATACCGGTCCCAGGTTATTTCAAATGCACTGTTTTATTTTCATAGTGGAGAAAGCTCGTTTGTAGGCCTAATGAGATTGTGTAACGAGACTAATAGTAGATAGACAATTGCCTTCATTTTTCATACTTTTTAAGTGTAAGTTCAATCTCAATTTCTTTCTAAAGTAAAAGTTCTTCATAACCTACAAACGAATCAGCAAAGATGCGGAGTTGAAAAAGGATATCTGTTTTCTGCAGATATCTGCTTTCTCTAAGCAATATGAATCAAGTGCTGACTTCTATGTTCAGTAAATTTGAAGCATGAAACAGTTCTCATGCATATTCAGATCATAAGCTATGGATTCAAATGTGGATAAATATTCACAAATCCACATGATTATCAGCACTGCAACATATAAAGCTTAAAATAAGATTCTTCATCAATCCTGTCTATAAAACATGGCAGTAGAATACAAATATTATACTGTGGTACATGGATTCAGTTTTAGAGAACAGAGGATGAGAAAATATATTATCATATTCATCATCTCAATACAGCCTACATTATTTTTTTTAGGTAGGATACTTTCCTATACTTTGACAATACTTACCAAAGTAGAGTCTGAATTCCAGAGAATTTCTGGTACCGGACTCTTCAAGTGTATAACCAGAAGATAATAAAGTGCAATAACCTGGTAGGAATCCACAAAATAAACTTGATAAGACAAATAAAATGTTCTCATAGAATGTGAACGACTTATCAATCTGAAAATGAAGAGAAAAGTCGCTCAAGAACTGGACTAAGTTGGTACAATAAACTCAATCAACTGCTATCTCATATTATCTAAAACCATTTTCAATAATGTAAAAGTATGATTTTCTATTTTAGTAGTCAGACCACACATAATAGAAAAACATAGTTCTACTAGCCGTCAGGCTCGCTTCGCTCGCCATATCCGTCTAGCCAGGGGGCTCCTACCCCCAACTGGATCGTCCAAAAATGAGATCAGCGGGCTCGCTTCGCTCGCCTGCATGTATACCTCAGCGGAACCTCTGTACCGAATTTGAACGTTTTATGTCAATTTGATCTCGAAAATTTGAGAAAAAGGCTAGTAAAAACACCTGTTACTATATCGGCGTATCTTTGGCGAACAAAATTCTTCTACCTCAGCTAAACCTGTGTACTGAATATTTTTTAATATATTTCCATCAATTATTGAAAAAGGTGAGAAAACGCAGAAAAGCTGAGAAAAACGTTGGAAGAACGGTAATTTGGGGCGTATCTTTGGCGTTATTTCAAATTCCTTCAAACACAACATTATTACATCCCAGCTGAGCTTCTGTAGAAAATTTGAACATTTTCTGTTCATTTGTTCTTGATAAAGCTGAGAAAGCGCAAAAAAAACGCTAATCTAAACTCAACTGATTAAATACTGTTGAATTTGTAATTGGAAAAAGGTAAGATGAACGAGATACAACAACCAAGCTTTTTCTATGAGATTAAATTGTCCAAGTTTTAAACTCAAAGACATCTTTTTATCTTGTATCAATCTTTATTCAGAGGTTGTTGATTGTGTTAAATTATTATGAAAAAATGGATGTTTCAATTGGTTAAAACTTTATCTTACCAAAAAAATAAGAATGATTTGAATGCATTTTTGAGAATAATATCAAATTTTTAAAATACAATTGTAATTGTTGCTTTATTATTGGAAATGATTGAGTTTATGATAGGAAATTTTTAATTAGTGGGTAGAGAACTCTCTTCTTTGATCAGCAACAATAAACGTCTCCATGAATGACCTTGGCATTCAGAGTCACACCCAATGAGAAAGAAACTGAGATGATCCTTTTTTATGATTTTACTGTTTATCAAAAGCATCTTTAGGCCTATACTACTTGATACATTGGATTTGTATTGGATTGCATACTAATCAATCTTCTACAAGCTTAGTTGTCACAAGTTCGTTTTTTCTCAAATTCATAATTCATTTGCTTCAATCGTGAAAAGGTGGAGAATTCCGTTGATTTTGTAGTCAAGTGGAAGAGTAGACATTACTTTCCACTCTTCGCCAATCAGATAAAATAGCTAGATTTACTTTTTGAAAAAAAAACGTATAAACGTTTTGAATGCACACAAATACTTCAACAGGAGAGAGAAACCCAACAAAATAAGAACATTCAACACAAAAGAGCTACAAAATTCTAGACAAATTATAATTTCTTTTCATCGAGAGATTCCGAGAAAGAAAATACAGTGTACAGTATATTAAAGACAGAAATAGACCATCTTATTGGCTGAGAGAAAAAGAGGTTGAACAACTCAAAAATGTCACCTATAGTGAGATTCTGAGATCTAAAAATAGGTAAGTAGGCCTACAGGAAATTGGAGGTAGTGGTGAATGGTAGAAATATGTTGTTCTATTTTCAATGTAAATTGAGAAGGCTCTCTACATACAAGTAGACCAAGTTGCAAGACGGTCTATAGTCTAGAGAACACAGTCTATAAGCCGTCTAGAAGCAAAGATACCATTTTTAAAATTTCTAGCGTCCACACAGATTTGGAGAAAACATAATTTTTTCACAGAAATTTCTTAGAGTACAACCACACTGAAAGCGGAGCGGAGCATGGCGTGGCGTTGAGGAGCGTCGTGAACAATATCATGTTAAGTAATGAGCTAAAACACACTGGAAGCGTCTACTTGCAGAGCGGAGCGTGGCGTCAAACTTTGGAACAAGCTGGTTTGTTTTTGGAGCGTCAAAGTGCGAGTGTCCTACTAATGTACATACTAGTGGTCTACTCTTGTACATAATAATGCACTTGTTCTACTACATTTTCCCACCATCTAGTACACTAGTATATTAATTTAATGTTTGCCCAAATTCCTCTGTAATGTGTATTATTTGATTATTCAAAAGAGAACATTCATCTATTGCACTTTGAAATCAAAAGTAAGGCTATTGTAATCCATTTAATTTATATTTCTATGAAATATGGTGACCTTATTTATTTACAATGTAAATTACACTTATGTAATAACATTGGTAGATGAAATAATAAGGTAGTCCTTGTGTTATTTTTCTTCAAAATTTATAGGTGACTAAGTCCAAGATAAGGTTAGAATTGCACGTGTACAATTTTTATAAAACTTGAGTCTAAAATAAACATGAAAACTGGAAAATTATGAATTTAGATGGCTTGAATTGATACATTATTTAAAAATAATCCACTCACCATTTGTAACGAATAATATTGAGTTATTTTAAAAAAATGGAACCATTGAAGAAACAAACTTTCAAGCTTTGTAATTAATTACTAATTACAGGTCTTTCTTCAGCAGATATAGGATTCCTCCATTCAGTAACCTATTTTTGTAAATCAGGCTAAAATATTTTATATGAAAATATAATCAAAGGATGACATTCGCATGTACTCAAAAACTCGGGACTCATGCTTTCTCAACACATTAAACAGATGGTGATATTCAACAAATAGTCGACGATTCAAGTTAATTTAATTAACACACTCTGTCCTAGCAGGCTTAGCTAATATCCAATACTTCAAGTAATAATATTCTCACTATGTAATGTCCGTGCAAACTTGACATCGCCATTTTCTAGGCCCTTGACGCATGACGCTCAGACGCTTCCTGTGTGTATCAAACTTCAATCTTCATTTGTAGGACCATTAACCAGCCAGATGAGCTGGGTAGGATATCAGGTCAATATACAATTTTACACAAAAGTTTTTGACTAAACTGTCACGTCAAAAAATAAAACATAATGGCATAGATGGCTAAACACGGTGATGGCCGCTAAATGTCAACTATAGACTCCTGAAAAAATTCACTCAAGGAGTAGTATGGTCTGGCTTTGGTTATAACACAGCCAGGACTTGAGTCTCCTCTTAAACTCACTGTCACTCAAATGACGCACAGATGGAGGTAGCATATTAAACATTTTAATAGCGATATTCGGATAACAGTTTTGAGCCTTACTTAGCCTACATCGAGGAACATTGACGTCGAGAGCATTTCGAAGTGAGTAGGCACTCTGTAACCCCCTCAAATTCACTGTCAGATTGGTATTCCTAATACCAACCAGGGAAGCAAAGATAAACTGGCTAAAAACTGTGAAATGTGAACTGTATCATGAACGCTCTGGCCATGCCACGCTGCGCTCTAGAACGTCACGCCACGCTCCGCTTTCAGTGTGTTTTTACCCTAACATTGCATGAATTCTCCCATTTCTTCTAGGGAACCATAGACCTGGAATGTTTGTGTAAGAATAAGAATACTTTTATCCCATTAAGGCTATATACAATGCAATAGGAAAAGTTAATAAATATAACAAGAAGTCAATAAACATCAATAAAACTATTACAAGAAAAAAACAACAAACATAAAAATATGAATTTGGGGATATAAAGCACTATGGGAATTAATAAAAGCAGACCTAATACAAGAGAAATTACATAACAATTCTTAAGTCTAAAAATAATCTAGCACGGGCAGATAAATGAACTCAAAAGGAATAAATGGGATTCTTTAAAAGGAGATTCTCCAATCTTCTCTTGAATGAAGCAAGTGGTAGTTCCCTAACAGTGATAGGGAGCATATTGAAAAGTTTCAGCGATAAGTGTCCAAGACTTGTCAATATTTTACCTAATCTTGTAGGGGATCCTATTCTGATCCTATTTTTTGTATTGTAGCTGTGAATGTCCTCTCTACAATGATGGTTGTCAAAATTCTTCCTTACATTCATTAAGAGTTTGAAAGCCACCATCCCATAAATAGTCATAATATTTTCACTTATAGTGGCTTACAGTGCTCTAGATAAGCTGCACCAGAAATAATACGCAATGCCTTCTTTTGCAAAAGTAGCACCCTTTGAACTTCTGGAGCATAACCCCACAAGACCAATCCATAAAACTATAGACACTCTGAAAGAATGCAAAGTAACACATTCTCAAGTAGTGCTTAGGTACACAATCTTCCAAGTTTGTGAGACCTCCTACTGAGGTGTCTACTTAAATGTCTCCTACTGAGTACTGGGCTTGAGGAAAGTCTTTCACAAGAAAGGCAAACACTTTTTAGAGAAAGTGAAATAAAGCTAAACTTTTAGACCTCAAAAGAAACGCCTGAAACTTGAAGACGAAATTGCCTAAAGGAGAATGCAAAAACTGCTTTATATTGGAGGGGAATTGCAGTAAACTGAAAAATTAGGCGAGCCAAAAACTTATGATTTCTTGATCATCCTAATTGAATAACAAGGTGAAACACTACACAAATGAATGTATCCAATAATTGGTATAGAAAAACAAATTTTAGAATATCTGGAAATATTTCTCAAATTGTATATTCTGTTATTTCATCATTGATTAAATTGCTTCAAACAGTTGAGGCAATGAAGGATAGAATCCGGTATTGGAATTGAAAAAATAAATCTGTGAGGGGGGAATGAATGACCCTCATGTTTAAAAAAAAATTCGTTTGTTACTCATTAACATAAGGAGAAAAATTAATGTTCTTGCAACTTACTGAAAAATGGAAGGATTCATTTTCTTCAGCTTACGCATAGATTTCCAGAATTGACTAAAAACTCAGTAATCACATTTTCATAAATTTAATAGATTCACAAATATAATTTAATGGAATTTTATACTATTCAAATGATGAATCTTCTTTTTAAAACATTCAATTACATTGTTTGTGGGTTGCAGCTAATAGAAACGTCAGCCCGTCCTTTCTAGGGTTTAAAACTAGATGTGAATGTGAAAGAGTTCCATTCCATTGACGTAAATGCTGATAAGGAAAGGGATTAAGCTATCTGGTTTATTATAAATATTCATAAGTTAGTCTAGAAATACAAAGTTTCAGGATTCTATTACATTTGGCTGTCACAATCCCGCATTCTTGGAGCCCAGAGTGTCAAGGGTTTTTTGCGTTTATTACTCTAGGAACAACGTATTTTGGTAACCGGCTTTTGTGTCTCACTCGGGGATTCGGGTCACCAGCCTGGCCACATATATGTGACTCCAACATTGGTGTTACAGCTTCCTTTACCCACAGACTGGTACGGGTTTAAACCCTGATATTTGCTCTGACTAAAGTCCAACTCTAGTCTTATCAACAACAAAAAATACCGGTACATGTGTCAAAAAACGTTTTAAATATAGGCCTAATTCCATCATTTAGTAACAGAGGAGTTGAAATCATAGTGTAACTTCAAAATATGCAATTATGCTTTACCTGATTTCTCATTGTATGATAGATTTCCAACAAGATAAAGAGTAGTAAAAGCAATTGAAAGTTATTCATTAAATATACGGTAGGCCTATCAGTATTTAAACTCTCTACAATATCAAATCAATTATCATTTTTGGACAACAATATTCTTGAACAGATATCATTTTCATCTTTTCTCAAATTATATTTACAGCATAATAATTAGTCTCAATATGTATCAAAATTACACCAGAACAAAACAAAGTCACAAATATCAAAATATTCATAAAATTTAAGGTTAGGCCACAGTATTCAACTATTCATACAGTATGGAACCTCGGCTAGTACCCTGGCGCAAAAATCCGCCATCCTGTTAGGAAGTTCCGCATTGTAATATATAGTGAGGTCCACGTTATAATGGCAGTGTACGATTGACAATACTGATGCTGTCCTTTTCTATCACACAAAAACAGATAGCACTATATCTCTCTCTAGCTTTGCAATGTTGCCAGTTTGCCAGAATATTTTATTTTTACTTTCGACAGCAAACACCTTAAGGAGATATGCATCTTTAAGGTCTTTGTTTGACAGTGACTCCACAAAAGTAACTCAGCCGCCATTTTTTTTTCGTTATTCTATCAAAAGGGGCCGCGGAATTGGAAATATCTGGAACTCAAAATATCAATGTTAAATGTCCTATGCTTGAAAACTGTTGCTGGGTGGAACTCCGAATATTTGTCAGACAGCGGAATTGGAAATATCTGGAACTCAAAATATCAAAAATGCTATTGAAACACGTTGTTCACACTGAACGCAACCAAGTGCACGCTTACAGTGTGAGTGTTCCTCTTGCTCTTTTCAGATATTGTACGTATCTCGTCTGCAAGCTTGGTTATGCATAATTAAGCGCGCTCTTGCACAAATTATATTAATATTTATGATGGTCTCTTCTAACATGCAAAGGCTAGAGTCCCCCAGCTGAGTTAAGATTATCTGCTAAATGGCAGGGGTATCATTATAGCGCAATTAATAATCTAATTCAGTGTTGCTATGAATTTGTCATTTCATTCCTTGAACTGTTATTCATATTATACTGAAAAATGTACAAAATTTGAACATTTTCTGCTCATTAGGTTTTGAAAATGCTGATAAAACACAGATAAACACTGGAAACGCCAATATCTAGCACACCTTCTAGGCCCTGCAATAGCCTACATAACTAATACACCTCAAGTTACCTGAAATTTTGTACCAAACGTAAGAATTCTCTCTTGAATTTTTAAAAAGCTAAGAAAACGCTGGTAAGAGCAAAAAAAAATCGCCTATTCTGGGCGATATAGAAGTCAATAAGGTTTAGCTATATTGAATTTCTAGACCCTATAACTGAACTTGTATTCAACATTTTTCTGTCAATTCTTGAAAAAGCACATATACCATATTGGCCTTCTTTGAATTTTTTTTTCAATTACGGTCTCAGTCACTACACCTCCGTGTTTATGGAGGTAGTGTCTTAGTGCGCCTTTAGAAGGTTGAACATTAACTATATTTCATTTTGATAACTTTAAAATGAAAAAACACTCATATTATTTTGGTATGGTGACTACCGTTTCGAGTTTCTGTTCGGCTTGAGAATGTACAACACACCAGCACTAAACGGTCGTCGTTACACCAAAAGAATGTGTTTTTTCAGTTTAAAGTTATCAAAATACAATACTATACTTTGTTATAATATTGGTAAAAAATATGGATAATCAACAACGAATCAACTGAAACACGACTTTCTTACTTATCTGGGTGAGTAAATAGATTAATGGGTAAAAGAATGAGTGTAATTTACTTCTACCTAATATATATTAATATAAAATATAATGTCAAAAAACTGATATGTTTATACTTCATTCAGTTTTGAAGCTCTGCTATTCGAATTACAGCATGATCTTTAATAACTTCTGCTTTATTAATAATTAGCCATGGTTGTGGGATCAGAGGAAACACATACCGTAATTCAAAACACTACTAGCAGTTTTAATGATTCTAAACTTTGAAGAAAGTATAGGTAGGTATATACAGTAGTTCAATTGAAATATTATTCATGATTGTAAATGTCATAATGTCAATAAAAAAATTACGGTGTTAAACTATACAGTTAATTTTGTAGACCTACCAGGGTAAGCTATTTTATAAATTGTAACTCATTCTCTATTAAATGTATGCCAGCTATGAATCATATTAAGTCTAAAAAAGCTTTGATAATATATATATGTAATATTTATCCTACACAATTCAAAATCAACACTTTTTTACTTGAAAGTTTTGAAAAAATAATGAATTTAGTCTTAAACTCCAGAATAGAGTTGAGCACACCCGTAAATACATCGTACTTAATTCGTTTAAAAAGAAACTAATTTAGATTATCAACAATGTTTTTATAATTTATTGTTGATCAATAACATGATAATTCTTATTTATAAACCATGACTCGGCTAAACTTAATACTTTTGTAAAAGAAGTAAGTTTGAATTTGAATAAGCTATCTTGAAACATGTAACCTACAAATTGGTTAACCAATAACTAAAATATTAATATAATTCAATGATTACTACCCTTGAAATTATGATGTAGGTTAAAATTTAAATTGGAAAAATAAAATAACAAGTCATTATTTCAAAAAAGTGATTATCAGTTGAATTATTAACGTTTATTCACGAAAAATTCCATTCAACATAGGGTTTTCAATGTAAACACGGGTTGAAATGTACGCTTTTGAACAGCTGATCACCTGATGGTTCTAGCCTTGTAGTTTCGTAAGCAACGTATTCAACTATTCATACAGTATTACAGTATGGAACCTTGGCTAGTACCCTGGCGCAAAAATCCGCCATCCTGTTAGGAAGTTCCGCATTGTAATATATAGTGAGGTCCACGTTATAATGTCAGTGTACGATTGACAATACTGATGCTGTCCTTTTCTATCACACAACAAAACAGATAGCACTATATCTCTCTCTAGCTTTGCAATGTTGCCAGTTTGCCAGAATATTTTATTTTTACTTTCGACAGCAAACACCTTAAGGAGATATGCATCTTTAAACCTAGCTCCGCAGTGCAGGCTGGTTGCTTGGCTGAATCGGACTAGGCGCTGAGACAGCAAATAATAGCAGCGTTGGTGGGAATGCGAGCGGCCGCAGTAACACCTCCCACCCAGCAATGGTCGGCGTAGTTACGCCTAGCGGACAGACGAAAGAACAAACCAGTCGGTTATTGATCCCTCCAGCCAGGCTCAGCCAAGCAGCCGAGACAATAGAACAATGGAGTGACGGTCTTATTCGCGTTCATCAGCAGTTTCTTTCTCACGACTATTTTTATTTTTGTGTGTCAATAATAACTCCAGTCACCAGTAAAAAGTTTCCAGAAACGTGGTGTACTACCATATTAATGACTTTTCATGATGATTTTAATTATTTAAAAACATTGTTGACATTCTGAGCCTTTAGGCTAAACTTGGGGTCGCTGAGAACGAATCTGCAATCAGAATTTCTCTATCACCAAAAATAACAAAAAAAATCCAGCTGTTGATCTTCCGGCAACCGTTAACAGTCATCCTGCAATGCGGCCGAAACACTTCCAAGCCAGACACCATCTCGAATGACAACAACGCCAAGCTGTAAGAAACCATCCTGCACTGCGGCGCTAGGTTAAGGTCTTTGTTTGACAGTGACTCCACAAAAGTAACACAGCCCCCATTTTTTTTCGTTATTCTATCAAAATACTTTAGTACACAAGTCGTATAATTGATTTAAAATGTATTTTTGAAACAATGAAATAATTTTTAGACATTACCGTATGAGAAACACAAATTAAAATACCTGTGACATTTGAAAATGACATTTTAAAAGTTGATAACTAACCATCCATGCTTCAGTTAGTCTACACGTTTAGGTTAGACCTACTCCTACCGGTATAAATAATATTGAAATGATATTTCAGAATTATTTCTATTAAAATTACTTATTTTAAAAAGGATTTCTATTTTTCTATAATTTTCAAAAGAAATTGGAATAGAATACCTACCAAATAACTTAACCTAACTTAACCAAATAACTCTGTTGTTTTGAAATTAACACTCTAACCAAAACATGGTCGAAATGACCTAAACCAAAACATCCGGTCTCACAGACTGGGTCTTGCTTAAAGTGTTAAGATTGGTGTATCACAGCTTTTTAAATTAGCTGCCATTTTCAGGTTTCTATAAAAATAAAAATCTAATCTTAGTTATGTACTTATGGAAGAAAATTTTAAATCAAATCATGAAAAAATATATTTTCTTTATTAATTTGACATTAAATTGATTATTTTATCAAGGAAATGATAGTTATTATTAGATCAAATCTAATGGGATGAATAGAGTAGCTGTGTACAATCAATGGCAAAATGGAGAGACTTGGCAACGTTTTTCTCCTATCTTTCTCCACTGCCATTATAACGTGGACCGCACTGTAGTATTGATGGGAGGTTCGGATCACTTTACTGATCCAGATCAATTGATCTTGTTCACTGCTGCAAGCCAATCAGAAGTCCAGGATTGGAACTTCCTATAATGAGGTCCACTTTATAATGGCAGTGTAGGATTGACAATACTGTTGCTGTCCTTTTCTATCAAACAGATAGCGCTACCTCTCTCTAACGTTGCAATGTTGTCTGTTTTCCAGAATATTTTACTTTCACTTTTGACAGAGACTGTACAAAAGAAGACAAACAATTCTCAGCCGCCATTTCTTCATTCTATCAAAAAACTTTAGTACACACAAAGACCTTTTAAAGAGATGCATCTTTAAGGACTTTGAGTACACAAGTCATATAATTGATTCAAAATGTATTTCTTGGAACAATTGAATAATTTTTAGACCGTGTCACGTTATTTCTTTCAATAATGGGTTGCCCTGCTTGGCTGCAGTCGATAGAGCATGAGTAATAAATTATATAACCCTGGTTGTGGTTCTTAGAATATATATTATACCAATTTCTTACTGGCTCACCCAGGAGCTCCCGCAATTCTCTGCTCTTGCCAGTTACCGTACTGACGTCGGCTGTTCCAATAGTTCACAATTTCTGTGACTGACTTGTAGAAGTTCGCAAGTCTAGATGCCAGAATTTGTGCTGCTACAACTTAAAGCTATGAATTTGAGACTCTTCTGGTCATATATAATGATACTAGATAATTTATATAGACCTCTGGAACGTACTATTTTCAAAGATTTAGCTATCAATGCTGTATATAGCCATCTTAACCAACTTATTCGGTGAAGAATAAAGTCGGATGGTAAACTTATCAATATTTCAATACTGGTAACTAGATAAATAAAAATGAGATTGGTCATGCATGGAAGTAGGGGAACAAATGAAGGATACACCATAAAAATTGTAAATACTTATATTACACAAAAAAATCAACAAATAAATAAATATAGACATATATAGAGCAACAAGCAAAAATAGTAAAAATAAGAACAAAATATATCAAAAAGAAAGTATCACAGATTAGCTCACTGGTTTTTTAGCATGAAACGTTACCATGTGCTTTTTAAATCATTAATCATATGCATTTATTTTACGCAGCTCAGATGTCGACTTGCTGCTGTTTGTTGACAAAAATCTCAAATATATCTTCTTTCCAAAATAATAAAAATAATCAATTGATAAATAATAAATCTCAAATATAATAATCTGTATATATCTCAGTATATTTCTCAGGGCTTAAGGTTCGGCCTCTGGTGGAATTAGATAAATCAATTTATCCGATGAACATAAGCTACATTTATATGTTTATAATGTGTTAATAAAATTAATGATTGAGTGAGCATATATATATATATATATATATATATATATATAATATATATATATATAATATATATATATATATATATATCTATATATATATATATAATATATATATATATAATATATATAGCTGGGGAGCTATATGAAATTTGAGCTAATTATAGCTCTGCTATAAGGAGATCTATGCAAATTTCATGTAGCAGAGCTACATATAGTTTGGAATAAACCACTGTTCACTGCTCAGTTATCCCAACCAGATTCCAAAGAAGAATGTAGTTCTTGCAGCAGCCGCTGCTTTCGGCGAAGCTACTGTGATGCTTCCAGCACAGAGAAGAGAGAGAAGATATTGGATAATTTTGTAAATTTTGGATAGCTCATTTTCTGCTATATAGCTGAGAAAATAGGCTCAACTGCTATATAGCATATCTCCAAAGTCACTTTTTGAACTTGTAGCAGAGCTTTATAGCTGAGCTACATGTAGCTCTGCTACATAGTGTAACCTAGCTTCATAATTCCCTTTTTCTCCAGACACTGGAAGAAATATTGGGCATGAACATGGGTATTTTGCAAAACAAGGACGTTGCAAGCTGTGTAAGACTGGGTACACCAAGGTGTATTGCACAAAATGTGGAGTACGTCTTTGCTCAGTCCCAAACAGAATGTGCTTCAATGATTACCATAGATAAAATGAAAAAATCCAATAGGCTACAAGGAACAACTTGTTCTACAAAAATAGTAAATATGATAAAGTAGTGGATATTAAAATTTACTTAATACAATAAAAATCATCATGATAACTCTATACCCTTAAATCTATAGTCATGACTTTTCCCAAATTGACAAATTAATACATTGTATGATTTTCGTAGATTAACAGGGAACCCCTTTTATATATTCAAATAACTTACATGGACTTTTGTTTCCATTTTTTGTTTTCGAAGTATATTCAGCCATAGAATATATTGTTCCGGCTGGATCCTTCTGCGTGGCAAAAGACGTCGAACAGACCTCACTATTATAGTTTCAGGGTTTATTTGAATGAAATTGCAAAAATTAGTATCACAGATTATTATAGGAACTTTAGAACAACTTTTTAAAACAGAAAGACAAAGATTGAATTACATTAAAACAGGAATTAAAGCTTTTAAACAATTAAGTATGTGGACTAGGTCTGTATCCCACTGGTGATTTCTGCAAAATGGCCTCAAGTCTCTTTCTTCTAATTTCCACTTGAGTTTCTTCTTAGAAAATTATCTCGCCAAATTTACATACTAATTCAGGATTGGTCAGATTCTGTGACATAACCAATACACTGAATGGGTGGTGTAAATGTGTCCAACTTTAAAGCTTTTAAATGGGGCAAAAATTCCTGATTGTAGGTTGTTCTAAATTATCATTTAGTTCCATATAATTATAAAAATATACAAATAAATAATAAAAATTCATCTATGGTGATATGCATTTGTTAAATAACTTCAAGAGTAGCTAATGATTTTGTAGAACCTAGACATGCTTTAATAACATGAAGTAGAAGTATAAGACATATAAGAATACACATGCTTGTAATAAAAATGGACATAATAATTAATATATCTTTTTTGTTTATATGGTTTTTTAAATGTTAGAATATCGACCCTCAATCATCATATATTGGCTAAGCTAATTTGTCTTCATATTTCTAACAAATATATCTCCATGACAGTTCATTAAATAAATATTTAGGCCCATTTGGCATAGAAATTGTAATATAAAAAATGAAAAAATTGATATTATATAACTATTACGATCGATCGTTAATCAAACTGCCTTCTCAATTGGCTACTTGTTGACAAGTTAGCTTTGGTCTGTTTGGGATTATGTTTTGGTTCAATTCTAACCTTCAAATATTGCATTACTGATCAAAATAATAAACATTACAAACACTTTTTTTTGCGTTGATAAATTTCTGAAAAGGTATATAATCACTGGTTTATTAGTTTCATCCTTTGTAGGTCAGATAACCATCATTTATCTGCCTTAGATAAGATTGTGGTGTTTTCCCAGTGATGGAATTTATTTTGCTCGTATAATGGCCTATGAATAAATTGATTTATAATTTGAGGGCTATACAATCCTTTGGTACATCACACTATGGTTAAATTTGAATCAGCTCATCATTGCTGCCCATCAACTACTGTGATTTGATTAGCTCATCCAAAATTCAGAAATGTATACATGCGCCTACTGAATATACATACTTCCTCAATATTTTTATCTATTTTATGTGTTTTGTACATGCTCATTACAAATAATAAATTTTTTTAAACTTTTTAAGTTGTTTTTCCACTTACAACAAGTTGCCAAGTGGTTACCAAATCCTCTAGTTGAATGCTATTTATTTACAACAAAGTTTTGCCAAAGGTGTCTGGCTAGATTTCAAATTACACAGCTTGATCAATTATTAGGTTGCCGACCAGTAAGTATTATAGCCTAACCTCAAATTCCAATATTTAATATAATATAATAAATAGCTAATAAAAATTCTTTTCTATTTGGCTGTTCTAAAAGTAGTCATGATACCCGTTATTATCTAATCTTTCACTTGTTGCTATTGCACCCAGCAATAATAGAGCAGCTGTTTGCTCCAGACCTATAAAATCCTTCCATTAGCGATTTTGCTTGCTTATCAAAATTTAATCTATCACATAGCGCCCCTGAATTTGTATTCAACATATTTTGAGAATCAACAATGTTTTTAATACAAATTCTTTCTTTAACACATCAACCTAACCTAAAAATATCTGTCAAAAACAATTTCAAAACTCCATAACAATTCACAGACCTTTTCTGCAAATCTCCATCAAGTCTCCCTAAATCTCCATCAAGACAATAACAAATTCCTCCTCATCAACATAAAAATATCATAAATATAACATCTTAAATCCATTTCTCTCTTTTCTGACCATAATGTAACATTTTCAAATCTGCTGCTCGGCAGTGATACCAACTTACTTTCCATACAACAAACATTTTGATTATTATACAATAAATCTCTTCTAAAAATACTTTTGAGTAACAATTTTGGGCTCATACTCCATTTACAATTTATAGGTCTCTTATTTTAATAATATTCTCTAGATACAGGTACAATTCTTCTTTTGCTATCCTTGGTTTTGAGCTTCATATGGTAACTAGTTTCATTTGAGGTTTTTTGGTAACAACGTGTTAATAACAATTATAATAATATAAAACATCTAAATAAATATATATAACATTAACTGATACATTAAATAACATAAAAGATTTTGGGAACAATTTCTTTTTACAAACATATGTTTAAAGGGCTATATGCTTTTGATTTAGTTGGCATTGGCTAGTCTACACTTCCTTCATAGGGCACAATTTCTCAATTCTCATTTCTCATAGTTCCAGTTAACCCTAACTTCTACAATTTCCACATTTAAGGTAATTAACTTATTTTATTCTAAATATCCCATCTTGTGGCCTTTTTTAAATGATGCTTAGAGAAAAAACACATAATTAAAAATTGTTCTTTGGTTTGTTACAGGCCTCTATCAGTTGAAGTGAATTAAAAATCGAATTTGGTGACATGAGGTGATACTTCAATGTTGAGTTTATTAAGACAGGTCAGTATTTGGTTGATAATATTGTTTTTATTTGTCTTCTTATCAAATTTGCTTCAAATTCTGTGATATGGTTTTACATTGGCTATGTTTTCCCACCAGACAGTGCTCATATCTTCTTTCTCCTGCAATAAAACTGTGTTGTGTTGAGATATGGCTACACCGGTGAATGGCCCTGAATAAATTGAAATGAATTGACGTGTTACTTTTTCCAATGCATTTGATAATCAGTGGCTTTTTACTAAAACTCCATCTCCAATTTTATACGAAAATATTTTGTGAGCTTGGACTTTCTTTCTGTTATTGGCCGCTTGTTCTAGTTTTAATCTAACTAGATGATGGATATTAGAATTTCTTGGCTTGTCTAATTCTGAGTTTGGAGAATCAATTAATTTTTCGATAAATGTATCATTCCTTTTACCAAAAATGATTTCATATGGAGTATGACCAGTGCTTTCATTTAGGCTATTATTGTAACATTCTTCTAGAAATGATAAATATTTAACCCACTGTTGATGCTTTATATTAAAGTATGTCTGCACAAAACGAGAGATCTCCACCATACGTCGCTCTACAGGATTAGTGCTGGGGTTATAAAGAGAAGTTCCCGACCACTTGATATTAGCCAGGTGAAATATTTCTTTCCACTGCTTGCTACAGAAATAGGTTGCATTATCAGATAGGATACGTTTAGGCTTTCCCACTTCATTAGTCCATCTTCCTGTCACACATCGGGCCAAGGCTTCTCCTGTTAATTTACCAATGGGAAATAACATTGTATATTTTGAGAAAATACATGTAAGAATGAATATGTATTTCTCTTCATATTGGGCTATAGGTAATGGACCGTATATATCTGCTGATATTAATTCCAATGGTGCACTAGGTAGAATAGGATTCATTTCGCCTCTGATGTGGTATCGTGTATATTTAGCTTTCTGGCATATATTGCAAGCTTTTATTATTTTGGCCACCTTTTTATGCATGCTCTTAAAATAACAACTTTCTTTTAGCATGTGGAGGGTCTTCATCGTTCCAAAGTGTCCGATACGTTCATGTGCTTCTTTTATCAGGTCTATTAGGGGAATCATTATATGCCAGTCATAATTATTCTTAGCCGGTCGGTGGAACATAAATCCTTTGTAGCGGGTGTACTGTCACAGGTAGTTGGGCGGTTCAGTAGCTCCTTCTTCCATCAGTTCACAGATCTGGGACAGTTTTGGGTCTTCATACTGGGCGATGTGGATTTTCACAGGGGTCAGTACGGTAGTGTGATTATGTGGTTGGATATTCAGGGGGTATGGTATGCTTTCTTTATCCTTTATGGCGAATCACTTTAGGTTGATATCTTGACAATAAGTGGCGTCTATTCCTCTAGATAGCAAGTCAGCAGTCTGGTTTTTCAATCCCGGTAAATGGGTCAATTCGATATCATACTCTTGAAGTGCAAGAAACCATCTAGACAAGCGGTTATGATTTAATTTGGCAGTTTTAAAGGAGGTTAAAGCTTTGTGGTCTGTGTTAATAAATATCTTATTGCAGAGTAACAATGTTCAGTATTTAGTACATACTTCAACAATACTTAACAATTCTTTCTCAGTTACGGAATATCGACACTGTGCTGAATTGAGTGTTTTACTGAAAAATGCCAACACTCCTTTCTCTCCTTGATCATCTTCTTGGGAAATCTCTGCACCTATCGCATAATCCGAGGCATCAACATTCAAGGAAAAAGGTTTCTTCAAATTAGGGTGTCTCAGTACAACAGAGTTTGAGAATGCTTCTTTTAGTTGTTGAAATACAACTTCTTCATTTTCGGTCCATCTCCAAGGTTTGGTGCTGGATAATTCGTGACTGAGCTGGGCGGTGTAGTGTGAAATTTGTTTGTTAAAGCGGCTTTAGAACTGTAGAAATCCAATAAATTTTTGTAGTTGTTTGCGGTTGATAAGTGATGGAAAATGTTGGATAGCTTCTTATTTATCTGGGTCCTGTGATATGCCAGTGGGTGTAATTATATGTCCTAGGTAATTCACTTTGTTTGCAAAAAATTTGCACTTTGATAGCTTCAATTTCAGTCTGCAATTGATCAATCTACCAAATACTGCATCCAGATGCTGGCAATGCTCGCGTATATTTTGTGAGGCTATCAATCCATCGTCCATGTATAGCGTGCAATAGCCTCTGATATCGTCTCCTAGCGCCTGTCTTAGACATCATATAAATATAGCCATATCATTTTGCAATCCAAATGCTAAACGAGTGAACCTGTAGTTATGTCCGTTGAACAAAAATGATAGATAATCACGAGACTCCGGTGCTACCTGGACTTGCCAGTATCCTGCACTCAAATCTACCATTGAATATACTGTTTTGCCATGAAATGTTTGCATGACTTGTTCAATCTGGTCGGGTCCTTCTCGATCATCATCCAGTATGCGGTTCAAAGCACGGGCATCTAGACATAGTCTTACTGTTCCATCTTTCTTTGCCACAAACACAATCAGTAGGCTATAGGGTGCTGTTGATTCTTCGATGATTCCCAGTTGTTCCATGCAGGTGATTTCTGCTATTGCGGCCAGTTGATAGGTGAATGGTATGGGGTATGATTTGCGGTAGTAAGTATTGTGTGGCTTAACCTTGAGTGTGCATTCGAAGTGAGTAGCTAGTCCGGGTTGTTCAGAAAGAACGTCTGCATTTCTACAGAAAACTTGAATTATTTCATTTCTAATGTCAGGGTGCCAATCTGTATGCTGATGGATCTTATTTATCAAAATCTCTAATAATGCTTCAGTATTAGAGTCTGCTCCTGGCTGTACCTGGTTCTCAGTTGTTAGACTTAATACTTCTATATGCTCCATAGCATTCTCGATCTCGTGGATACCCCACATCCTCAGCGCACCTTCCATGTAATGAGCAAAGTGTATCTCCATGACTTCTTCAGTGCATTTTTTCAAATCCAGTGGTACTATAACTTCATGTGATTCAGGTTTGGTAAAAGCATGAAATTTTAATGTTTGGAAATTTAAGCAGGCTTGGAAATGTTGGAGAAAATCTGTGCCTATTATTAAGTGTGGACCAGATACAGGTAATACAAGAAATGTATAAGCGAATCATTGTTGTTGAAGGTCTATTTCCAGTAAACATTGGGTAGTCATATGTATTCGCCATCCTGGACTGATGCCTGATACATATACATTTGTTAGCAGTAGAGAAGCTAATTTTGTTTTCTCTTTTACACACTGAAAAACATCCGCTTGTATAAGACTACACTGTGAACCACTATCTACTAATGCTTGAACCTTCAATCCATATAATTTGATATCTATATATATGCTTGCATCTGTGTGTTGGGCATCCTGCATTCTTTTTCTGGTTCTTCTAATAATATTTCCAGTAAATCGTTCACAAAGGTGGTATATGAGGCTGAAGTATCTTTATTTTCTTTATCTATTTTTTCTGAACTTATGTTGGTGGTATGGGGGATATCATATAGTCATAATTGTTTAGATGTAGTCTCCTCTGTGTTTGGTGGTGAGTTATCTGGTGTTGGGTTCTGTGTTCTTTGTTGGTTTAATCTGGAAGCATGCGCTAATGTATAGTTTGTACTTATTTGTTGTGGTGGTGGTTTATAATTTCTGTTGTAATTATTATGAGTATGTCCAGTATTAGTGTTCAATCGATCACGGCCATCATAATAATTTCTTCAGTTTGCTTGTTGTGAATAATGGTGTGTTGGACTATTCTGAAAACTTCCATTATTCCAGTTGTTACTTTGTTTCTGATTGCTGCAACGCTCAAAATAAGGGGTCGTTTGGGGGCGATCATATGGTACTGATTCATAAACTTGGCTGGTGTACCGATTAACATTTGAATTATATTGATTTTGGGTATACGATTGATCCGACCAGTGATTTGGTATTGCCATCACAGATTGTATACCATGTAAATGGTTTATCATGTGTTTACAACCAGTTATTGGTTGGGTGGCGAGTGCCATTCTGACTCGGGAAGGTAGCTTTTTCAAGATTATATTTGCTAAAGCAGAATCGTTTATCGGCTCATCTTGCTGAGAATTCTTGAACTGTAGGGCAGTGATGAAGGTAGTATATGCACCATCTAAATTGGGATTGAAATCGCATGATATAATGTCTGCTAGTGCGTCCATATGTTTACTTCTGCTCCAATACTGTTCTAGGAAGACAGCGATAAACTCCTCCAACGATGCAAATTTATGGGCTCTACTCTGAAAAAACAACAGGGGTTCACCACTCAGTAAGCTGGTTCAGCAGAGCTGCCACATATTCCAAGAGATGGGTGCAAGAGTTTGAACCAGTTTTATTTGGTCAATAAACAGTTGAGGTTGCAAATGGCAATCGGTATTATCAAATCTACCTAGTCCATTCAGTATACCATTTGAATTGATACTATCTGTTTGAATTCTATAGGGTTGGTGCTGGATCTGATTTTCTAATTCTGTTATTTTTTCTTGCGTTATTTGCCATTGATTATTACTTGCAGTTTTGTTAACTTCTATCTCTTGGTTTAATTGCGTTGAAGTTGATTTTTGCATTTGTAGAGTTCCATTTGAAGATTTACATGATTCTATGTTCTGATTAAGGTTACTTTGTAGTTGATTAATTTGTGTATACATACTGGCCTGTTTACTGTGAATAGCTGAATTGTACTAGTGTTTTTATCTACTATAGAAGTTATATTCTTGTTAGTGATTGTAATCTGTTTCTGAATTTCCTGTTGACAATCAGCTTCAAGGCTTGTCGCTAATTCTTGAATTGGCGCAGTGTTTTGTACTGTTAGGTTATCTATTCTTTCATTTAATTCACATGTAACGGTTTCTATTCTTTCTGCTAATCCTGCTGTGATTTTTCCCTGATTTTCCTTTTGTAAATTTATCATCACCTTCAATTCCTCCCTATAATTCTCTACCTTGCTGTCAATAGTGTCCAACCTACATTCCACTGACTGTACTGCGTTCACTGCCTCCTTCATACCCTGCTCTACTGCCTGTTTATTTGAATCTTTAATTGCTGTGTTTTCTTTTTTAATCTCCTGCATCATATTACTCATTGCATTTTGTAACATGATATTGAACATACTGCTGGTCTGTTCCATCATTACCTTTGTTAATGGATCTAATTTGTTTGCATTGGCGATTTTAATCTGGATGTTACCTTGAATGATGCTATCGCTGACAAATATTTAGAGTGCTTAAATAGTCATGGTCTAGAGCAGCTTATAGACATTAACACTAGGGTTAGCGGCCTCTCCTCAACCTGCATTGATCATTTTTCCTATCGCTCCACTCATCTTATCATTGACAGAGTTGCCGTGATTGAAAACTTTATTACAGATCACCAAGCCATAGCGGGTGTATTGCCAATTAGTGGAGGCAAACAAAATATACAGGTATCGGAAGCTGATAAAATTAACTATAATTTGCTAAGTGAAATGTTGAGGCAGCAGTCCTGGCAAAGTGTCTATGAGCTGGATGATACAAATGAGGCATTCAACAAATTTTACGAATTGGTTGGTAGTATGTTGAAAAAAGCTACTAAGCGCATTAAATACAACACCAATCTCAAGCTGATAAAACCTTGGATGAGTCCTGGTTTAACTAATAGTGTTGCTGTTAGAGATAAACTCTATAAACAACATAAAAGAGAATCAAATAATGTCGTAATTAAAAATAAATTTTTGTATATGAAAAATAATGTAAAACGATGGGTGAAGGAGGCTAAATATAACTATTATTCAAACAAACTGAATCAATATGATAAGAATCAAAAAAAAAAAAAAATGGGAAGTTCTCCACTCCTTGCTGCACGGGGATAGTAAGATCAACCATGAACTTCATTTGAATGAAGAAGGTAGTGTTATAACTGATAGTAATAATAATAATAATAATAATAATTTATTTATTCTCAATAAGCTCAATACAAGAAAATGTAAAATACATGCATATAAAAAACAAATAAACAAGTTTATAATATACATAACTGCATAGTAACGAATCAAACCAAATTTAATATTACTTATTGAGAAAAATACAATCCAGCACGTAAGATGCAACTTACGGACCGCTGGAGGGAGTCTAACACACTATTTTACTAAAGCAATAGAATGGACTGAAAAAAAAGAAAAAAGAGAGATAAGAAAAACATTTATGGGCTGTAATCAAAATAGGATATTAGTATTTAATTAATAAAGAGATGATGCTAATTAGAGAAAGCAAAAGAAAATCATTAAAAATAGAGATTCAAATTGTGTGAAAAGATTAATTTATTGATTTATGTTGCAAAAAAAAAAACGGTAAGAAGAGCAGGGAAAATACAAAAAAAAATAAAGAGGAGAAAAAATAAAAAGTAAAGCAAGATAACAGAATGGAAAGGAAAATAGACAGATTAAACAATAATTATGAACAAAAACTCTAGAGCTTCGGGAGTGAGTGACAAAAGCCAAATTTTAATTAATCTCTTAATCTTATTTCCACAATTACATGCAGCAATGGCATTCTTGACCTCAAGCGGCAAAGCATTATAAAATCTAGGTGCCAGGAAAATGAATGTTTTACGAAAAAGAGTGCAATTGGGTTTAGGACATCTGACTTGGGAAGCCGCAGTCCGCCTGGTCTGTCGAAGTGCGGTAACAGGCTGACAGTAATCAATTGTCACACCTCTATTTCCACTTATATTGAAGAACAATGACAAAACCTTGAATACATATAGAACCTAACAGGCAAAATTCTAAGATGACAGAACAGTGGAAATGTATGATCATCAACCTACTGCCCGTTATCAATCTTATAAAAGCTTTTTGAAGTTTAATAATTGGATCCTGGTTAGCGTAATAGGAGCTTCCCCAACATGTGATTCCATATTCAATTTTGGAATGTACAAATGAAAAATAAAGTTCCTTCATTACATTAAAATCGCACAAATATTTGATGCGATGGAAAATCATCAAATAGAACCTTAAAGACTTCTTTAGAGTTTCAATTTGTTGCCTCCAATTCAGATTTTCATCCAGTGAAAGACCCAAATATTTGATAGTCTTTGCTGGGCTGATACTGGGACAGTCACAGCTAGAATAGGAACAAACCGGAGAGTGAAAGCGCAGTGGAGCAGGCAAGTCAGCACTTCCAGAGAGACTGAACATCATATAATTAGTTTTGGCTACATTAATTTTAAGTTTGTTACATGTAAACCATAGAGATATTTTGTTCAAGTCAGACTGCATTTTCTGATGTAAATCTTGAAGGTTATTACTTTTATATGAAAGAGCAGTGTCGTCCGCAAAAGCAGTTATCCGTCCATTCAATTCACCATTATACAAATCATTTACAAAAATTAAGAAGAGAATAGGGCCAAGAACCGAACCTTGCGGCACACCACAAGTTATGGGTAATACTTCACTTGCAACGTTTCTGATCCTCACATACTGTTTCCTACCCTGTAGGAAGGACTTAAACCAATCTAGTGGAATTCCCCTTACACCAGCACTCTCCAGCTTGCGGAACAGCAGACTATGATTAACTGTATCGAATGCTTTACTAATATCCAGGAAGATTCCCGCTGTTTTGCCACTACAGCCACTGTTTAATCCTGAATAGACATATTCCAAAAGATGCTGTAAGGCAATTTCTGTACAAAGATTTTCCCTGAAACCGAACTGGCAGGCCGAAAAAAAGTTGCAGCTATTGAGGAATGAAAGTAATCTAGTTTTTATAATTTTTTCAAATAGTTTTGACATGACTGGTAATAATGAGATGGGTCTGTAGTTTTCTTTACTGAGTTTATTTCCTTTTTTGAAGATGGGAACAACAGTAGCTGACTTCAGTATTTCAGGAAAACAACCAGATACCAACGACAAGTTAAACAAATATAAAAGAACTGAAGAAATAGAAGAGAAGTTATCTTTAAGGATTCTAGCAGTCACAACATTGTCACCCGAACTTTTACGAGTAGAAAGAGAGTCAACAAATGATTTGAGTTCAACAAGTGTAACAGGGCTGAAAAAAATAGATTTATGGCTAGTTTTAATTCTGAAGGACTCTGAAGATTGTGCCTGAATATGGGTGGGTAAAGCAGGAAAAGAATCAGAAAGATTCTTAGGCATTTCAATAAAGTATTTATCCATTACGTCAGAAACTAGGCGGTTGTCATCAATTAAAATACCATTCTCCTGCAACACAATATCCGTATCTTTATTATTGTCTTTTACTGGCAAAAGTGTTTTTATTGTTTTCCATTTTTCTCGGGGGTTATGTTTTTGAATGAATAACTGTGAAGAGTAAAATAGAAGTTTGGCCTCTTTCACCCATACTTTTATTTTATCTTTCATATTTACGAATTTTCTTTTGAGGATCAAATTGTTTGGATCATTTTTATGCATCTTATGCAAATTGTCTCTTACATAAATGGCATTGGACAAACCAGGAGTCATCCAGGGCTCTAACATTTTTATGTTCTGTTTGTATTTAATATTTTTTTGTGATTCTACAATACAGTTATTTAAGATTTGATAAAAAATATCAAATGCTTTGTTAGTTTCGGGTTCTTCAAAGACAGGTTTCCAATTTTCATATTTTAATAAGGTACTAAAACGCTTGTGGTCCAATTTTTTAAATTCAGACTGCTGAATCCTTCTCTTTTCAATAACTATAGGCAAAATACAAGCCACCGCCCGGTGATCCGTGATTAGGGTTTCAATGACAGCAACTTTGTCAATGACAAAAAGATTTGAACGATATGATAAGTGGTCAATACAGGTTGAAGATGACCCCACTACCCTCGTCCCTATATCTATTAACTGCTGCATACCATTTCCATTGAGACAATTTAGATACGAATCACTATAAACATCCGAAACACTAACATTTAGGTTAACATCCCCTAGACAATATAAATCTGAGCTCCTGGTGGTAGTCAATAATCTATCAAAACTGGCAATAAATGTATGCCGATCACCTAGGTGAAATCTGTACAAACCTAACACATTAAATAAATAATTCTTGTATTTACAAAAAAGTAACAGTGAGTCACAGTCAGCAATGCAACAATCCTTTTTAGTGGCAGTAATAGAAGAATGAACAAAGATCACAACACCGCCCGCCCTCGTCACAGAACCAGCCGCAGCAAAGCTTTCATATCCGACAATATTATATAAATTTAATTCATTCATATCCTGCAACCAGGCTTCACTTAAAATTATTATATGTGGCTTGGTTATTAAATTATTAATGTATGAAAGGAAGTTATCAAAATTAGTATTTAGGCTTCGGATGTTTTGATGGAAGAACAAAATACCAGAATCCGAATAAAAAAACTCATTCACTTCATCAATTGAGCTTAAAAGAGTCGTTTCAGAATTATTCATTCGCTAACTTTGAAGTTTAAATTAACTAGCATCAATCAACAATTGCACTCTTTTCCATAAATTTGATATAAATGGGGGAAAAATAAATGAATCTTTTGAACAAATGAAAATCAATTCGGCAAAAGCAGCTCCACCAGAACATAACATGAATAGAAGAAAACAGTTCAAACTAACATGATTGATAATAAACAACGATAGACCGCTACAAAAATCTGTTATCAATTCGACTGGGATAGCCATCACAATCATAACGGAGCTGATAAAGCTCTGAACTGAGTGATAAAATTTGTGTCACCAGTACTATGCTTTCCAATGCTGAAATTGTTATCATTACACAAAAATTGAGATAAACCAACTAGAGCACATCGCTTGACCCAATGTGCACAATTGGATTCATAACCTCTACGATATACTATTATCAAATAATATAAGTAATATAAAACGTTTGACCAACTAGAGAAATCAATTTTATATAGGAGAGAAAACAAACAATGAAAAATTAAACATTCCTTATTTCTACCCGAATAGTGAAAGCGAAATTTTTGCAATAAACGAAAGTCATTGATATTTTCCTCTAGTGTTGAAACATTAAGAAAAAACAATTTACAGTCTATCGAGATCACTCAACGACGATATTTTCACAATCGGTTTACCCTGCTCCTTCCTCATTAGTATCTTCCCGTTCTGCACCCACAGATAAGCATAGTCATATTTCTTCTTAGCCTCCCTGGCAGCTGCAAAAATTCTTCTCTGCGCCGGACTTAGACTCTCGTTGATGTAGACTACTGCCTGCTGCTGGAATCCAAGGTCCTGCGTCGATAAATTACGCTTAACCTTTCTCCTCGCCACCACCGAGAACTTGTCCTCTCTCCTGACAAATTTCACAATAATACCAGCAGGCCGATTGTCTCCCTTAGGTTTTCCCAGTCAATGGCAGACGTCAATTTTTTCTCTTGTTATATTAACATCAAGAGCATTACACACTCTCTTTACAGTTTCATACACATCCTCGTTTTTCGTCTCTGGTACTCCATAGATTTCAAGTGTATTGGAGCGTGTGTACTGTTCAGCATCTTCGAGCCATGTCTCCAAGTCACAAACTTTCCTCTTAAGGCTTGCATTCTCTTTTTTCAAGTCCTCAATTAATCTAAGGCACTCATTTATTTTCAAAGTTTGATTAGTAATTGTATTAGTCTGGTCGTCAATCTTACTGTTTGCAAACTCGAAAGAAGCATTAAATTCCCTCTCCATTCGCTTCCTATCCTCTCTGGCCTCCTCTAGCATAAATATCACTTGTGATATGCTGGCATTGCCATCCTCAGCAGAAGACACAGCACTCATACTCTGCCTCCTCAACTTGGAACAAGGTGGGCATCTCCAAATCTGACCCTCGTTGACAATACATTCCACGTCTGCCTTGGTCATGTTAACACATTGAGGATGACTTAGTTTTTTACAATCACTACATGCAAGTTTGCTTCTAGTCGCCGGAATTGCAGCCTGGCATATTGTGCATGCAGATTTATCAGCCATATCAATCAATAAATTTTATGAAAGAACACGGTTTAATAGATAACAAATTAAAATATTATATGCGCCGAGTAAGCGAATGACTATGGAAAATAAATTTGAAATGAAATATATGGAAATCAGGGTAAATATGACAATAGAAGGTAGTTGAAAGGAAAATTGCGTCAAGAGGGCTATCGTGAAGTCTTTATACGGATATTGAATGGGAAGCCCCTGAAACTGGAAGAGGAATACGACAGACAAAAGAAAGAAGGAAAGTGGATGCAAAGAATAGAAAAATTACGTGAATTATTGCGAAATAGAGAGTAAATAATAGAAAATAGCTTGAATAACTTTACGTGTAGAAGCTATCTCTTGTCGACCTGTAGAGTAGTGCAGCAACAGATAACAGAGCACTTGAAAAACAACGTCCTATCGCTTCAGAATCCAGAACTCGACTGATAGTAAAACAGTAGCAGGCATCTTCAATGAATACTTTATTCAGGTGCCTGAAAGGCTTTTGCAGTCTTGTCCTCCAATATCAGATGATTTGATCAAGCAGTACTCTGATGAATTTAAGAGTGAACATTGTACTAAGAGTATTTTCATGGCTCCTGTAAGTGAGGCCGAACTTTGTAAAATTATAAAAAATCTTCCAATAAATAAGAGCTCAGGAATTGACATAATTACAGCCAGAATACTAAAAGATAATCTCTCATATTTCTCTAAAATATTACTTCATCTGTTCAACTTATCTATAGCTTCAGGTCAATTTCCAGACATCTTAAAGATTGCTACTGTCATACCAATTTTCAAAAAGGGAGATCAGTTCTCAAAAAGTAACTATCGCCCAATCTCTCTCTTACCTACTCTATCAAAAGTTTTTGAAAAGCTGATTAAAAAAAGATTATTGCATTTTTTGGACTCTCACAATTTCTTCTCAAAACCACAATTTTTTTTTTAGACAGAACCTCAATACAGAGTATGCATTGCAAAATTTTCTAAAAACTATTTATCTTGGTCTGAATAGGGGATGTGGGGGCAGGGCTGCGGGCCTTTTTATTGATATCAGTAAGGCATTTGAAACAGTTAACCACAGTTTACTGCTTCATAAGTTGTGGAGGGCGGGCATTAGGGGGGTGGCATTGGAGTGGCTGAGATCATTTTTGCAGGGTAGAAAGCAAGCTGTTAGAATTGAAAAGGTAACTAGTAATCTGATGGAAATCCACTATGGAGTGCCACAAGGCTCTGTCCTTGGACCCATCTTATTATTGGTTTACATCAATGACTACTTGTTCAGGGGTGAATTTAAAGGTCAGATTTCGCTGATGACACTGCCCTGGCATATTCAAACACATTAGATCATCTTCGGTTGGATATGCAACATGATCTCAATAAATTGACATTATGGTTCACCTGTAATAAGCTCTCAATGAATGTTCAGAAAACCAATTACATTTTGTTCAGTCTTATGGGCAGTCTAAGTTTTGCAGATCCCATTTAACTGCATACATGCATTTGTAATTCTGATCATTGTAATTGCCCAATTGTTAAAGGTGAGAATACAGTCAAATATTTGGGTGTTTTCCTTGACCAAAATGTGTCATGGAAAGCCCACATCTCATACTTGAAAAAGTCATTGCATTTCTACCTGAGAACTATGTACCAATTAAAGGGTCTTTGTAACCTTAAAGCTTTGAAAGATGTCTACCATTCATTTGCTCACTCTAGAATTAATTATGGTTTGGGCTGTTGGGGTGGCACCTACTATTCAATTATGAGTCCTATAATCAAACTCCAAAAATCACTCATAAGGATTGTAGCAGGAGTGGGTCGCCACGATCATACATTCCCCCTTTTCTGTAGACTTGGTATCCTCCCCATAAGACATTTGTATGTGCATAAAGTCTTGTCAATTTTCTATTTAGTGAGTGGGAATGATGGCGTAACTATTGATTATTGTGATTCAGTTACTGGCCCTTATCGTACGAGGCAGGCTGATGGGTTGTTTGTCTGGGGTGTCAGGCCAAACAGCACTTTATTTGAAAAAACCTTTCTTTTTCTAGCACCAAAATTTTTCAATCAGTTACCTTCCTCAATGAAAACCCTTTTCAACTGCCACAATAAAATAATAAAAATGAAATTGCATCTGAAAAAATGGCTTCTTTCAATTAGCACAGAAGGATTGGAAACCATGTACTCTGTCGCTGCCTAATGTATCTAACTTCCATGCACATTCTATGTACAAAACACTGTCCTCTTGCAGAACAAAATTATATAATATACACATGGACTATTACAAAAATGATGTACATAATATTACGCTCATACAAAAATTATATCTAATGATTTCCATGTAAATCTATCTAAACTATTACTATGGAGGCATATATATGTGTAGGTATTTATATATGTATATGTATTTAGTTTCTATTTTTCATAGAACTAACAGTTTAATTCAATGCTTGTTTTGTCCGGTGCTCCTGTATGCGGACGTGACCTCTCTCTTAAGGTCATTTGCATACAGTAATGACTTATTTCTGCAAGTATGTATATGTATCTTTGTAACTTGTGAATCTCTATCTTGAGTTGCTGTCCACTGTTATTTTATTGTATCTCTAGTAGAGTAGTCTGTTTGATGTATTTTTCGTTCGCAGTGTAGCTCTAGTAGAGTAAGCCATTAGCTGTATTGTTTTTTTTTCTTTCTGCTTCTTTGTTTTCTTTTTCTTCTCATTGTATTTCTATATTGGAGCAGAATGATAATACTAAGTGCTTAGTTTTCTATTACTCTTAGTTTCACATGTTTTGTATTTTTTTCACGCAGAAATAAAGTCAATTTTTTATTATTTATTATTACTATTATTATTATTAATTCTGTATCTGACAACATGCTTTGTTTCGCCAGATGCGACAAAGTGGGATCTGGACAACCACCATTCATATACGAGACTTCAGAGTTTGTGGAAGTGTGGTTCATGTTACTAATGTGTGTTAAGTGCAATTTGAAAAAGTGATAAATATTACGCAATGAGGCCTTTACAAGGGTCACAAGATGGGATTCACAGACAATAGCTATGTGCAGTGTGTTTCCTGCTACAAACTCTGCCAGGTATTTACAACTTAAACTCTCATGATATATTAATATTGTTCATGTGGAATTGTCAATTTCTGACTAGCTTATTGATTGTAGCTTATATTATTCTCAAACCGGCTTATATTTAAAATATTAGTGACTAGACAAATTCAGCAGTTTTGGCCCATGAAGAATTTTAAAATACGATTTCCAATAATAATAAAATCTTACAAAATAATTCTTCTTTGATTAAAGCTGTTGATTCCCAAAAAAATAGTTTTTCTACTTGCTTGCAGTCCCAAGTAAATTCTTACTGCCTATCATCCATTCATGACAAATCTCAGTATGTATTGACTTGTCTATAATTATCAGTGATATACAGTCTTGATTTACTCTCAATAATGATTTTATGAGCTCTGTTCTCATCACCAGTCCCACGTTGAATGTGCCATGTTTATGTCACATTATTTCTTTCAATAACGGGTTGCCCTGCTTGACTGCAGTCAATAGAGCATGAGTAATAAATTATATAACCCTGGTTGTGGCTCTTGGAATATATATTATACCAATTTCTTACTGGCTGGCCCAGGAGCTCCCGCAATTCTATGCTCTTGCCGGTTACTGACGTCGGCTGTTCCAATAGTTCACAATTTCTGTGACTGACTTGTAGAAATTCACAAGTATAGATGCGAAAATTTGTGCTGCTACAACTTAAAGCTATGAATTTGAGACTCTTCTGGTCGTATATAATGATGATAGATAATTTATATAAACCTCTGGAACGTACTATTTTCAAAGATTTAGCTATCAATGCTGTATATTGCCGTCTTAACCAACTTATTCGGTAAAGAATGGAGTTGGATGGTAAACTTATTAATATTTCAATACTGGTAACTAGATAAATAAAAATGAGATTGGTCATGCATGGAAGTAGGGGAACAAATGAAGGATACACCATAAAAATTGTAAATACTCATATTACACAAAAAAATCAACGAATAAGTAAATATAGACATATGTAGAGCTTCTTCTTCTTCTTTGTCTCTCCCCAGTATGCCTTACAGCGTTGGGGTAGCCTCGGTCCACTTCCTCCATTTATCCCTATCCATCGCCATCCTCCTCATCTCCGGAACCATCTTCCCTCTTCTTCTCCCTATCTCCTCAATGCGATCCTTGTATGAATACCTCGGGCGCCCCACCGTTCTTCTTCTCTGTACTCTAACATTTACAAACTGTTTTGCCTTGCTTTCGTCCCTCATCCATTGTACATGTCCATACCAACCCAGCTACCTTGTTTCTATTCTTTCCCCAACATCTCTCATTCCCACTTCTTCCCTTATTCTAGTATTTCTTACTCTATCCCTTCTAGTCTTACCAACTGTCTTTCTGTGGCATTTCATCTCCACAGTCCTTATCTTATTTTCGTGGCTTGATTTTATTGGCCAACTTTCGCTTCCATATAGCATGATGGGCTCTATTATTGTTCTGTACACCTGGTTCTTTATCTTTTTATCAAGCTCTCTTTTTCCAAATATACAGTCTTTTATTGCATAGTAGGCAACAGCTCCCTTTCTCACTCTGTTCAGCACCTCCCTATCAATCCTTCCATCCTCCGAAATCATTGTACCCAGGTATTTATATTTCTCCACCTGTTCCATCTCCTCTCCATTCACCATAATATGCATATTATCTCTCATTCCTTTTGACACTGCCATCACCTTGCTTTTCTTGACATTTAAGACCATATGCCTTGATTTCAATTCCTCTGCCCATTCAGTTGTTGCCTGTTGCAATTTTTCTTTTGAATCACAAATCAAGACAATGTCATCGGCGAACAGAAGAGCTCTTGCACCGATCGGCCTCATATTCCAGTAACCCACCAGCATGTTCTGTGTTCTTCTTTTACATATTTTGTGTATTTCATCTATGATTAGAATGAATAGCAGAGGACTGAGGCTGTCACCCTGTTTCACGCCTTTTTCCATGGCAAACTCCTCTGACACTCCTCCACAAATGTGCACTCTTGCCACCATTCCTTCATTCACACTAATAATTACATTGATAAGCTCAGTGGGCACTCTCTTTCTATGCAATACCCTCCATATTAGGTTTCTTGGGACTGTGTCGAAAGCAGCCTTCAGGTCTAAAAAGGCCAGGTATACATATAATGATCTTACTTCGCACATATTACTTTAAATGAATAATTGACGAAAGATTTTCATTTACTTTAGAGAATCGATTTTAATGTCAATTATAATATAAATCTCAATAAATCTTAAACTGTACAAATATGAACATTCAATGATTCTCTCATCAGCTCTGCTGTTAGTTTGATAAACAACATTAGTAAATTATTAACAAGTCATATGGTTGATACACAACTATAACATGATATGATTAGAAAGAAGAAGCGTGAATGTAGAGCAACCAGCTTCTTACATCTCCCCCCCTTGAACGAGAAACTTCCTCGAAGGTGTCAATTTGCTTGAGTGACAGATGATTGGTTCACTCCCATTGATTCCGCAGGCCACTTCATACATTGAGTTTGATATTCTTCTTATAATGGGGAATGGTCCACTTCTAACTTCATCTAATTTATTTCTATTCAACTTGTTCCCTTTTTCTATATACACTAGTTCTTTTTCCTTGAAACCATATATTCTTCTGTTCTTATCACATCTCAGTTTGTTCTGTTTGTGGTTTAAATTGGAATTTTTTATTGCTTCTTCTTTGTCTATTTGTAAGTTTCGTTTTTTCCTCAGTTGTGATGGTATTATTCCCAAATCCTCTCCCAATAGCAGATATCTTGGTGTAAATTTAGTAGTGCTATGGATTGTCTTCTTGTATTCTGATGTGCAACTTTCCGCTATTTTCGACCACGTCTGCGTTCTTCCTTCTGGACTATTCACTTTGCATCTAATACAATTCACCAATGTCTGGTTTAGCCGCTCATTAAGACCATTTGATTGTGGGCAATCTACCGATGTGAACACCATTGTAACACCTTTTTCGAGTAGGTAATCTCTAAACTTTTTTGATTTGATAGACGCATATTGATCAGCTAATAGGATCTTGACAGAATGGTTTTGTAAGATAGGATCTAGCAAACGAATGTATTCTTTAGTAGTTTGACCGCTGGAGCTTGAAGTGAATGCATATCTAGAGAAGTGATCGACCAATATGTGTAGGTATCGTTTTGTTGAGTTGTTTCCACCAAACCCTCCAACAGTATCTATCGACATGATCTCATACGGTTCACTAGCTGGACCCAATTGTGAAAGTAATCCTATTGAGCGACCTCTTCTTGTTTTATTCTTCTTACATATATGACACGAATCACAATAGCGCTTGACCATTTCATCCATGTTGGAAAAGTAGTAATGTGGACGTATGTGTAATAATGTGTGGTGAGTTCCGATATGTCCTAGTTGAAAATGAATTTTCTCAATCAATTCTTTACCCTTTTCTTGAGAAAGGAAGATTCTTTTGTTTCCTTTCATACATTTGTAGAATATTTCCTCTTTATATTCAACATTCCTATTATTCATTATTGCTTCTTTGTTTTTTTCTTGATCGTCTTTTATTTCTTGTATAGATATCAAATTCACAACTGTTAAAATGTCTTCATTTCCTTCAAAGTGCTCTAAAACTGGATTTCTATATATCAATGTGAAATCATATTGCGATAGGTAGTATACAAGATCTCCCAATTCTTCATCGGTTCGTGCTTTCACTCTGAGATTCTCCAATGGTTTTGTGGTCTGTGATCACTGTAAACTTCTGTCCTATCAACCAATATTGCCAATACATAATTGTCTCTTTTATAGTCATACATTCCAGATAAATAGCTTTTTTCTTCTTTTGAGCAGGGCTCAGTTTTTTTGAAAAATATGCTACTGGATGAAGCTCATTATTTTCTTTTGGTTGTTTCAGTACAGCTCCAAATCCCTCTCCACTGGCATCGGTGAAAATGAATACTGGTTTTTCATAATCATAAATTTGTAATACGGGACTAGAACATAAGTATTTCTTCACGTTTTGGAAAGCTTTATCACATGTCTCTGACCAGATAAAAGGTATGTCCTTCCTCAGTAGATTGTGTAAAGGTTCTAGAACTTTCACTGCATTCTCTATGTATTTATAATAGAAATTTATTTTCTCCAAAAACTGGCGTACATTCTTCTTGTTTTTCGGTTGTGGGAAATTTTCAATTGCTTTGAGATTGTCAGTGAGTGGACGGACTGAGTTATTTTCAATTATGTGTCCCAAATATTAATTGAACTCCTTGCAAAGTTACATTTTTCCAATTTCAGCTTGAACCCTTCTTTATAAATCGCATCAAGTACGAGGTTTATATGTTTCAGGTGTTCCTCAAATGTCTTTGAAAATATTAAAATATCATCAATGTAGCAAGTACAAAAATCAGTCAACTTATTTTTTTGTAAAGTGTTACCCAATATTCTTTGAAAAATTGCAGGCGCGGTCTTCAAACCAAATGGTATCCGTAACCATTGATAATGGCCTTCGTGGGTCACAAATGCAGTTTTCATTCTCTCTTCTTTTTTTATTGGTATTGTCCAGAATGCTGAATTAACATCAAGTACTGTGTACCATTTACAATTACCAGCCTTCACTGTTATATCTTCTATTCTTGGGAATGGTTGTGGCTCTGGTATTACAATTTTGTTCAGTTCCCAGAAGTCAATACATAGCCGTGATTTTTTTTTTCTTCTCGTTTGAAGGCAAGTGTAACAGGAGATGCAAATGGTGAAGTTGAATATTCAATCAATCCTGCCTCTAAAAGTTTTTAAATTTGTTGTTCTATTTCTTTTTTATCTGGGATACATGTTCTGTATGGCTTCTTAATAATATATCTATCTTCTGAAAGTTTGATTTCTGCCTCTGCATGTTTTACCTCACCTACATCATATTTGTGTTTTGCAAATAGTGATTCATAACCTTCAATCAGCCTTGTTATTGTTTGTCTCTTTTCAGTATCAAGATAATTCAGATTGCTTTCCATATTTACAGAGAAGACAGATGACTCATAATTCAATCTTCCAACATCTGTTTTGTCATCAACCTTCTGTAAAATTTCTAAATTTTCATTCTGTATCAATTTGAACTTTTTTATTGCATCCAATCCAAGAAGTAAGTCATAAGAGAAATTATTGTTCTTCACAACATATACATCTAATATTTCTTCGATTTTATTGATTTTCATTGGAATTTTGGCCCGGCGATTTGTAAAATTCACACCACTAATAGTTCGAAAAAGGTTATGGTCGTTCATAAGTTTTGTCTTCAGCTCATCAACAATTTTCTGATTTATTAGAGTGATATTTGAGCCACTGTCATAAACCCCTTTTACAATCTTCTTTTTATCAACTAGTACATTAACTGTAATCAATGGAATGAACTTACACGCCGGCTTATTCAGTTTTTTGAGTTATCAACATCGAGTGTATTTTCCTCACAGGTTGTGAAATTCACTGTTTTATTTTTATTCCTACAGATCTCTGCAGGATGAAAGCGATTTGGTTTTCCCAAGGCTGTACATACAGAACAAGGAGTCTTCTTTCTTCTTATCTCTTCCATCTTGGTTGAGTCTTTTTTCTGGCTATTTATATGACTATGTCCGTTTGAGTTTGTGAATGAATCATATTTTTGAATCTCATTCATCAGATCTTCTGTGGTCTCGATATTTTCCTTATCTAATCTATCCTGAATATGAACTGGTAGTCCCACAACAATATGTGAGATTCTAGATTCATCTGTCATAGTTCTCTCACATTCAAGCAATAATCGTTCCTTCTTCAAAGCATAAATCCAAAATTTTCAATGTATTTGAATGAATATGCATATCTCACATTTGACCAGCCTTTATTAGAAAAAGTTTGGAGAAATGTTTTTGACCACAAATTCCAATTTTTCAATCCTAATTTATATTTGTTGGAAGTATACCAATCTTCAGAACTCCCTTCTAAAAATAGTCTTAAACATGTTATTTTTTCTTCATTGTTGTGGATATTGTAATGGATACATTCTTTCTCGAAATCTTCCAGCCAGAATTTTGCATTTTGTCCAATTTTCCCCGAGAATTTTTCCAAAACAAATTTCCTATCAATATCAATTGTAGATCTGTCAACAAGATACAAGACTGGACCAAAAAGTGGAGAATGAAGCTCAATGAGGAAAAGTCGATTCATGTTAACTTCACCAACAAGAGAGCTGTGTACCTTCCAATCAACATCAATGGAATTAATATACCACATGAAAATCAAGCTAAATACCTAGGTATGACTCTTGATGCTAAGCTTCGCTGGAAAGAGCATGTCAAAAAGAAAAAAGAAGAACTGAACATAAAATACAAGAAATTCTACTGGCTTATTGGAAGAAACTCATCACTTTCAATACCAAACAAATTGCTCCTCTACAAGCAGATCTTCAAACCTGCTTGGACCTATGGAATACAACTATGGGGCTGCACCAAACAGAGCAACGTCACCATCATACAAAGATTCCAGAACAAGGTGCTCCGAAACATCGTTGATGCTCAACATGGTATCCTGTGAGATTCAAAGGTATGCAGAAAGTCATGAAGAACGGCTCCACCAACACACGAACGTCGAAGCAATCCAGCTGCTAGACAACGGAGGGTTGGTGCGGAGACTGAAAAGAAGGAAACCATTTGAATTGGTGTGCAGTGAAAGTGGTGTCTAGTGAAAAAGCAGAGCAGTGATTGAGTGAAATCTAGCTTAAGTAGTACAGTTAATAGATGTACATAATAATTATTAGTAGGTAGCAGTAGGAAATTCTAAAGAGAGTTTCACTGTAGTCCATATTATATACAATTAGTAATTAGGTTGATAAATTTGCTCATTAGTCTCAAGACTAGATAGCAATAGTAAGTGATTAAAAGAAAAAAAAAAAAAAAATATCAATTGAAAATTCACTCTTACCTTTTTTCGGCATGTTGAACAAAAAAATCGATTTATAATGATCTTACTTCGCACATATTACTTAAAATGAATAATTGACGAAAGATTTTCATTTAATTTAGAAAATCGATTTTAATGTCAATTATAATATAAATCTCAATAAATCTTAAACTGTACAAATATGAACATTCAATGATTCTCTCATCAGCTCTGCTGTTAGTTTGATAAACAACATTAGTAAATTATTAACAAGTCATATGGTTCATATGATTAGAAAGAAGAAGCGTGAATGTAGAGCAACCAGCTTCTTACATACATTCCTTCCCTTCTCAAGAAATTTGGCACACACACTTCTAAGGGAAGAGATATGCTCCTGGGTCTGCCTGCCCAGTCTAAACGCTGCTTGTTCTTCTTCTATATCATCTTCCACCACTTTCCACAGCCTCCTCTCAAGTATACCAGTGTACACTTTCATGGCCACCTGAGATAAGCTTACAGCTCTATAGTTATCACACTCAGTGGTAAGACCCTTCTTATGAATTGGGATTATAATATTCTTCCTCCACTGCACAGGGACTCTTTCCTGCTGCCATGCTTCATTGATTAAATCCAACAATCTATCAATCAATATATCTCCTCCCCATTTGATAAATTCTGGCACAATACCATCCTCTCCTGCTGCCTTGCTGACCTTCAACCTCTTAATGGATTCTTCTACCTCTTCTCTAACGATTCCACTTGTTATTCCATCTATCTCATCCATCATTTGTTCGAGCTCATATTCATTATCCTCATTCTGATCATCATCCCTGTGAAACTTATCCTCATAGAATCTTCTCCATCTATCAAGTACCTCTTCTGTCTGTGACACCAACCTTCTTTCTTCATCAGCTATTGTTCTGATCTGCTTTCCATATTTTCCTTTTAAACACTTGACAATTTTCCAAAATGAACGACCATTATCATGTCCATGTTGGTGTTGCAGATCTTGACCAAATTCTTCCCATGAATTAGTTTTTGCCAACCTTATAGTTCTCTTTGCCTCATTCCTTTTCTCAACATACATTCTGTACTCCTCCTGCCTCTTAGTCATCATGTACTTTCTGTATGCTTTCTTTTTCTCTTTCACTTTCATCTGAACCTCCTCTGTCCACCATCTTGTCCTTCTCTTAAACCTTCCCAGCCTTTTTTCGCCACACACTCCCTTTGCAGCACCTGTAATTAGCATCTTTCAGCTCATTCCAGAAACTATCTACATTATTACAGTTGTTCTGCATATTTGCAATCTTGTCTGACAACTCTGTTTTGTATCTTTCTCTGTTCTCAATACACCTTAGTTCTTCATGCTTTATTCTTGTGTATGTTTGCTGTTGCTCGACCTTCCTCTCTGCAAATCCAGTATCTGCCACTAGTAACCTATGGTCAGTGTCTAGTTCAGCTCCTCTAATGACTTTGACATCTTTGAAAGCATACCTGAGGTCACCCTGGTACAGAATATAGTCAATCATACTCTCAGCTTCCCTACCTTCTCCCACAAATGTGATCTTATGAATTCTTTTGTGTAAGAACCAAGTGTTTCCAATGAGAAGATTGTGCTGTGCTGAGTATTCAATTAGTCTTTGTCCATTGTTATTTCTTATTGTTTCACATCCATATTTTCCCATACTTCCGTGCCCGTCCTGTTGATCAGATCCAACTCTCCCATTGAAATCTCCCATCACCACAAGTTTTCTTGTTTCTTCAGCCTCTATGGTCACTCTATCTACTTGTAGCCAAAACTCATCCTTTTCAGCCACACTAGCATCTTCCATTGGGCCATACACTTGAATGATGCTTATTTTCTCTTCTAGGTCAAGATCCACTCTGATAATTCTAGGACTTACAGCCTCCCAGCTTTTAACTCTTGTGTTGGTGTCTCCATCCATGACTATAGCCACTCCACCACTAGCTCTTCTTCCCTCTGGTATTCCCGAGTATCGCATAACATACCCTCCATCCAAGTCCTTCTGTCCCACTCCCTTCCTTCTTGTGTCACTCAAGCCAAGTGCCTTTATCTTATACTTCTTCATCTCCTCTACCAACTCAACCTCTTTTCCTGTAAGCGTTTGAATATTCCATGTTCCAAATCGTATATATTTGCATTTCCTATCCTTCCTAAAACTCCGGTCCCGTCCAAGGCTATTTAATGTACTTTGAATCCAGTGTAATCGGACGTGTGGGGGATTAGCCCAACGACGTCTTCTTTGGAGTACTTCTTCGTCTGGCTCCTATCCTTCGACCTGTCCGGCATGGGTATCCCTTCTTCCACAATCAACCGCCGGCATAGCTCTCAGGGTCGTTGGAGCACGCAAACCCCTCCACCAACGACAAGGTGTTGTACTCCCCAGGAGGGGCATATGTAGAGCAACAAGCAAAAATAGTAAATATAAGAACAAAATATATCAAAAAGAAAGTATCACAGATTAGCTCTCTAGTTTTCTAGCACAAAACGTTACCATGTGCTTTTTAAATCATTAATCATATGCATTTATTTTACACAGCTCAGATGTTGACAAGAATCTCAAATATATCTTCTTTCCAAAATAATAAAAATAATCAATTGATAAATAATAAATCTCTAGATTCATATATTTTGATAATTTCCACTCACGTGCTGAAATTCTCAAGATGATGGTGGCAATCCGAATTTCCTGTCATCCTGGATTTTCTGGTGGTTGAAGTCGTCTTCTCCAAGGGAATAAATAAATATCTGAATGACTTAAGCTTTAATACAGCATCACTAAGTCTTATAGAACATTAATTAATGAATTTAGACTTTAAATCTCTCAAACGTACAATTTAACAAAAGGGACTTGTGCTCTATAAAAATTTGGTGGCATTCCAAGGTGGTGTCTGGCAAGCAAGTGGGCTCTGATCCACCCCTATTTTCTACAATCATACTTCCGACTTCCAAATTTGCATATATTTAAATATTCAGTTACTATGCCATTAAAAAGATCAAATAGTTCATGTCAATCCGCTAAGTTATTACCAATATCTTAGGTATTACATTTTATAATTACTCAGATTACATCCGATACATAAACTGAGTAGTGATAACTCATGAAATATTATCATTAATATAAATATCTATGGTTAAATTTGAATCACCTTGTTATTGCTGCCCATCAACTACTGTAATTTGATTGGTTCATCCAAAATTCATAAATGTATCCATGTGCCTACTGAATATACATACTTCTTCAATATTTTTATTTATTCTACGTGTTTTGTACATGCTCATTATAAATAATAAAGTTTTTTAAACTTTTTAAGTTGTTTTTCCATTTACAACAAGTTGCCATGTGGTTACCAAATCCTCTAGTTGAATGCTATTCATTTACAACAGAGTTTTGCCAAAGGTGTTTGGCTAGATTTCAAATTACACAGCTTGATCGATTATTAGGTTGCCGACCAGTAAGTATTATAGCCTAACCTCAAATTCCAATATTTTATATAATATAATAAATAGCAAATGAAAATTCTTTTCTATTTGGCTGTTCTAAAAGTAGCCATGATACCTGTTATTATCTAATCTTTCACTTGTTGCTATCGCACCAGGCGATAATAGAGCAGCTGTTTGCTTGAGACCTATAAAATCCTTTCATCAGCGATTTTGCTTGCTTATCCAAATTTAATCTATTACAACCGTATGAGAAACACAAATTAAAATACCTGAAATGACATTTCATTTAATAACTAAACATCCTAGACTTCATCCATGCTTCAGTTTCAGTTAGCCTACATGTATAGGTTAGACCTACTTGTACCTGTATTAATAATATTGAAAGGTTATTCCAGAATTATTTCCATTGAAATTATTTATTTTTAATAAAATTTCTATTTTTCTATTATTTTTTAAAGAAATTGGAATGGAATACCTATACCAAATAACTCAATTTCAGTTGTTTTGAAATTCAGATTAGTGTATCACAGCTCCATAATTAGCTGCCATTTCAGGTTTGTATAAAAATAAAATCTGATCTCAGTTATGGAAGCAAATTTCTGTATCAAATTATGAAGAAAATATATATTCTTGATTAATTTGACATTAAATTGATTATTTTATCAAGGAAATTATGAAATTTAGTCTTAGAAAAGAGTGGACTGTATAAATAGGATAGAATAAATCAAATTCTGAAAAAGAGAAACATTTATGAATATAACAGCAATGCACATAGAAAATAATCTATCTGGTTACCAAAATGGAATAATGAAATATAGTTACTGAACAAAACGTTTATGGTTTACCAGAGTCTATAATAAGTACTGTTCAATTTGAACCTACAATTGTCATTTTTAATAACAAACGACACCTAGGAAAATTGAAATGTAAATATGTTGAATTGCAAGGCTTCAAAATTTGATTGGTTTGATACCAACAAAAAGAAACAGGTAAGTTGAAATTAATCATAAGGTTATATGAAAAACAGTAGCCTATACTGAAATAGCCTAATTGCAAAATGCAGAAACTACAGCTTTAGCAATAATCAAACAAGAATAATAACAAAGGATTGAATAGGATTGATAACTGCAATGTTCACAGAACATTCATGAATTGCTTACAAAACTGACAAACAATTCTCAAGAGCAATTTGGCTAAGCAAATATAACTCAAAATAGAGTAAAGTTGACAACAAAATAAATAAATTCCTAACCTGAAAGATGGAAACAATAGATTAGGGCAGTATTAAAATACAAAGTAGGTGATACAAAATACTTACCTGCAGAACATAATGCAAGAGTCAAGGTCCCGGTTTGGTCTAGGGCCTTCAAAGACAGTGTGAGCTTCCGATAGCTCAAATGGAGACATCAGGAGAGAAACAAGATTCCAACTTGTTTGAAATGCCAATGAAACAGCACAGCAGCCAGTTGAAGAGGAAGAGTTTTCAATCAATGTTTCAGAGGAAATATTTCCCAAGTCTTGAAATTATCAGTTGCAATACTTGTAAAATGCAATTCACAATTGAGAGTTACACTAATCAGTGAGATTGGCAATATATCACAATAATTATCAATAGAATGAATGATGGGTAGAAACTTTCAGTCCCAAAGTTGCAAATGAAGAATTACTAACAAAGTTAGCACTTGATGTAAAACAAGAGTCTGCACTATGTAAAACAAATTTAAACTTGTAGAAAGACTTGGTGACGCACACAAGTGGCCATTTTGAGAATGCTGTAGTGGAAATGAAAATATGTAAACTGAAACAAGTGTTCAAATCTTGAAATACTAATAATAGTTCCACAGAACCAGTCAAGATTATCCAACAATTGAAATAACCAAACAGGGCGAGGTGAAATTTTCACAAGAGATGAGAGTTCAAATGTAACTTACAAATTGTACAAGAAGGTGTATAGATACACACACAAGAGTTCACGAACACATTGAAAAGTTAGAATTGAAATAACAAATGAACTAATTGTCCGAATTTTAAGGTTGATGGCTCCAAAGAACCGATGAAATGTCTCCAACAAATAAAACAAGCAAACAGGGCGAGGCAAAAACTATTTTCACGAATGAAGCAGAATAATTGGAGACACACACAAAGTTGATGCCAGACATGAAAACTATGAACAACAAGAAGGAAGTGGGTAGCATGCAAGTGCTACCTTGATCAAGAGGTCACCAATAAAATTGATGTTTAAAAAGATGCAAAAATATCAGGAAGCTGAACAACAAATTGACAAATACAATAATAAAATGACAAAGGCTTCAGAACATACCCAAAAACTAAGTGAAGATAAGTATTATATGCAGAGAAATGCCCAGTATCAGGTCGACAGTGGACGACTAGCACTCCAGTGGCAAAGATACAAACTAATGACTACTGTGCAGAGAAACATGACAATTCAAAAATCAAAAATCATAAAAGAGATTTTTTGAAGATGGAGAATAGTTTTAACATAAAGTGGGCTCCATTGGGAAATTCAAAGAATAGCCCAAGAAAGAAAGAAGAATATGTTAAAACTTATTTACCGTCTTCTTGATCTTCAATGATAGGTAGAGGTGCTATACTGGAAATTGCACGCTTGAAAATTCCAGACTCAGTAAGCACCATCACAACATGTACCTTCCCATCCACACCAGGAAAAACCTCAGTGATGTGCCCTAACTTCCAAGCAGCAGGTAGAGCACCAGGATCATTCAACAATACCAAAATTCCAACAGCAATGTTGTCATTTGAAGACGTCCACTTGTGTTTTTGCTGCAAAGTGACTAGATATTCTTGTGACCATCTCTCCCACAACTGCCTATTCAAATCCGTTATCATTTGCCAGCATGCAAGGTGATTCACATGCTTTTTTGGTTGTGACTTCACGGGAAGTGCATTTATAGGCCTACCAATCAAGAAATGTCCCGGTGACAAATATGCTAGGTCATGAGGGTCTTCAGATAATGGGATAATGGGTCTAGAATTGAGGATAGCTCCAATTTGAGCACTAAGAGTATGTGATTCTTCAAAGTTGAGAACTTGCTTCAAAGTAACGATCTTGAAAATGCTTTTGAAATTTTTGATTCAACACTCCCAAAGACCACCAAAGTGAGGTGCGTGAGGTGGAATGAAGTTCCAATGAATTCTCCAAGAAGCTGCTGACTTCTGTAACAAATGTTGATTCCGTGGATCATCCAAAAAATTGTAGAGCTCTTGAAGTTCACTGCTAGCTCCAGCGAAGGCAGTTCCATTGTCAGGATAAATGGTGTTGGGCGTGCCACAAATTGACGTGAACCTAGTTAATGCAGCAAGAAAAGCTTTAGTTGACAACTCAGTAACAACCTCCAAATGCACAGCGCAAGTTGCCATACAGACAAATAATGCAATATAAGCTTTGCTGAAAGACCTAGACTTAGGACCGCCAAGCTTTGAGTTGAAAGGTCCCATATAATCAATGCCTACATTTGAGAAGGGTGCACTAATATTCACATGAACAGCTGGCAATCCCCCCATAAGCTGAACAGCTTTATTTTGTGAAAAATGAAAACATTTTATACAAGTGCACAAGATGCTTTTGACTACACTCCTGGTAGACAGAATTCAAAATGCTGGCGAAGAGAAACCATGGTGGCCTGGACTCCAGCATGGCACAAACATTGATGGGTGCTTAGGATTGAAGCTTTTGTGAATTTGTGCTTACCAGGTAATAAAATTTGATGCTGAACATCAAATGGTACATCAGCATGCATTAATCTGCCTCCTACTCTAAGCAGGCCATCTTGATGAATAAATGGTGAGGGAGAATGGATCTTACTCCGCACATCCAGCTCCTCTTTGGCACGTAGACACTGCAACTCTGATCCGAAAAATTCTTCCTGAACACTTTTAAGAATATGGAATTCAGCGTCTTGAATTTCTGTAACTGACAATTTGCCTACATGACGCTTCCTAGTCCCCTTAACATTGTGAATGAAACACAAACAAAAAGCAAGAACACCAATAATTTTGATAGAGCTAGAAATACGAGTGAACAAAATTGAAAATACAGAATTTTTGACATTACTAACTAATACAATACTAGAAAAGTATTGACCACAAACTGAGATGAGAAAGACTTTCCAATATCTTTTCTTTCATGCAGCCAAGCAGGACCATGCCACCACAACTCATTTTTAGCAAGATCAGTAGGAGTAGATCCTCATGTAATGATGTCTGATGGATTACATGCACTCCTGACATGACCCCATTTGAATTTAGCAGTGATCTCCTGGATCTCTGCCACACGATTGCCTACAAACACATCCTTCCTGTCAGGTATAGAGCGAATCCAACTACATACAGTGGTAGAATCAGACCAAAGACATACATTACATAAAGCAATATTGAGTAAATCAAAAGCTTCAATTACATGATTGAACACTACTTGAAACAGAACACACATATATGCATGCACCATATGCTATGGAACTAGAATCTGCAAAACCATGTAGCTCAATGGTTGTGTCAGGCTGAGTGGCCAAAACACACCAAGGAATAAGATATCTTAGATATTTCCGGTAATTGCTGAAAGACAGCCAACCATTCAATCAGAATTTCTGGAGGAAGTTTATCATCCCAATCGAGTTTTTTTAACCACAACTTTTGCAATATGATTTTTGACATTATAACAACTGGGCTGACTAGTCCCAATGGATCATAAATACTGGCAATAGCTGACAGTAATTCCCTTTTAGTAAATGATTTTTTCAAGTCAAAGGCTATGTTAGAATCTACAGAGAGTGCATCAGAATTAGAGTTCCATACCAAGCCCAGGGCTTTATTGTCATGGTCATCCGCTTCTGATACAGGTTTAATGACAGCAGTTTCTACTAGATGAGATGGAATTGATCTTATCAGCTCCTCAGAACAAGACATGAACTTTCTAAGCTCAAAACCTTCTTTCTGCAGTGTGTTAATCAATTGCTGTGCCAATGAAATAGCTTGCTCCACAATAGGTGCACCAGAAATGCAATCATCAATGTAAAAGTCCCTATGTATTGATATGCAGGTGCATCAGGATGTGATTCCAATTCAGCAAGTCTATTTAAGGTGCATGTAGCAAGGAAAGCGGCTGGCGACATACCATAAGTAATTGTATTCAATGAGAATTGCTGAAGTGGCAGTGAAGGGTCTTCATGCCAGAATATGCTATGAAAATTCCAATCAGAAGGATGAAGTAAGACTTGACCGTACATTTTGGCTATATCAGCTGTGAATGCTACCGCATGCAAATGAAAACGCAATACAATGTCAATCAGTTCAGGTTGGACAGTGGGCCCCTTAAACAAAAGTTCATTAAGAGATATCCCAGTACTAGTTTTAGCACTAGCATCAAACACTACCCTAAGTTTAGTTGTAGTCAAGTCTGGCTTGAAAACTGCATGATGAGGTATATAGTATACCTTTTCAGTTTCTTGAGGTGGGGAAACTAGTGTCATATGATTCAAATTTTGATATACCCGCATAAACTCAACATATTGAGTTTTCAATTTAGGTTGTTTTTCAAAACGTTTTTCCAAGAAACAAAAACGCTTTTTTGCCTGAAATTTGGATTGCCCCAAAGTGGAAAAATTATCCTTACGTGGAAGCAATACCATGAATCATCCATCTTCCATATGACAAGTATTTTCAGAATAATGCCTTTCAACTCTAGCTCCTTCAGTAGTAGGTCGAACTACTTCTGGCAATTCCTCAATTTTCCAATTTGACTTGAGATCTCACACTTTGAGATGAAATTTGGGTAGACATTGTTGGAACTAATAACTGGACAAAATAACTTTAATGCTCCAAAAAATAACCCAACCTAGCAAGGTGTTTTGGATAATGGGGTGACCAGGACCTACAAAAATTTGTCTGTTGGTCATAACCGCAGCAAAGACAGATGCGCTCAACAGAAGATCAACTCCCTTACAGCGGAAGAAATTAGGATCAGCCAATCTGATTCCTCCTGGAATATTGAAATTAGAATAATCTAAATCAAAGGGTGGAATGTTCAATGTGATTTTATTCACTACAGTAAACTCCTCAGTACTTGACCAACTTTTGTCTGTAGAACTGACAGTGACAGAATTCAGAACTGAAGTCACACTAGGACTACCTGATACAGTATGAATTACTGTTTCCTTACTTAATGATGGAAGTGCTAAATGAGCAGACAAACTTTCAGAAATCAAACATGAGTCGCTACCAGAGTCCAATATGGCACAACACACAACAGGTTGATCATTTACATCAAAGACAATGACTTCTGCTGTAGGCATAATTGCAATAGCAGATTTCAAGACAGTGTTCTCAGGTATCTTACAACTAGAATTAACTAAAACATGATTATTAAAAACATTACCCACAGGTGTTGATAGTGACTGTGAATGCTGTACTCTGCCAGCAGGATTCACACCATTGCCTGCTTGGGAGACCTCTACAGAGTGCTTCCCAGATGCATGATGATTGAATTCCCCAATGGAATTCAAAGATGCCGATGAATTGGCCATAGAAGCCTTTGAACTATGAGCAAGTTCAGATTTGGGCTGCATAGAACAGGATTGAATGCTATTTGATAGGACGTTCTTACTATTTTCCTTGTTGAAGTTGAATGAGGAATGATGTAAAAGACTATGATGTCGTTTACCACAAAGTTTGGCAGAACAGCCAAACACATTATGGCCTGTATCCTTACAAAACAAACAAGTTTATACTTTCTGAAATTGACTATAAGCTTCGAATTTGTTATGATTGGAACTCTGTTGCAAGCTAGCAGATTTGACAGTTTGCATCAATTTAGCATTGCTAGTGTGCTTAAGCATGTCCTGCTTATGCCCACTAGAACCTGATGAAATAGCCTGTGCTACTTTGTGTTGCCCTTCCATAAAAGTCCAAAGGTTCCCAATCCCTCAGGGTTCTAGCATCAAAACATGAAGTGAAAAGATGCATATATAGCAGGTCTTTGATGTCTACTCTCAAATCAATGGATTCTAAGGCATGAATGTTCGTTTTTGCATTATCAATAAAGTTCCGCCAAGAATGTGCAGAATTTGAATCAAGCAAAGGTGGCATTAATATGGCAGATACATGAGTTTGTGCAATTAAACGTGGATTGTCATACATTTGCTTCAGTAAATCCCATGCTATATCAAAATGTCCATGTGGTACGTTTAGAATTCTATTGAGTGCCTCACCACTGAGGGATTGTTCCAAATAATGAAATTTGATACTTGGTGTAACAAATACATTGTCAGCAATAATACTAGAAAATGAAGACCTTAATTCTAGCCAATGCTCGAAATCCCCATTGAATGTAGGGAGAGGAATTTCAGGTAATTTGAAATTTTGCAAGTGAGCCACCGGTTCTTGCCTCATTTGAGGTGATGATTGCAGTTGATAGCTTTTCCCTGAAGAGGGTGATACTTGAATTTGAGGTGTGTCCCTTAAAGAGGGCAATGCTTCTTGAGAGTTGTTTTGCATTACACTTGATTGTTGATTTGAATAAGATGTATCAGATGCAATCTGATTTCCATTACAGTTTTGTAACTCATCATTAGATTCAATTGTTTGATGTTGCATTTTTTCCTGATGTGACTCAAATGCTTCAGAAACAGAAATAAGTCTTGCAACTATCCTAGTGAATTTATCCATTATGTTATCATGAACATCCTGATCAATTGATTCAGGATCAAGTGAGAAATAAGCTTGATCATAGGCCTGCTCTAACACTGATAGCCTATTTCTTACAACTAGAATATTGTGATACTGCTCATCAGTTTCAATTACAGTTTCAGAGTGCTTTTCATAAAGCCTCATAATTTCCCTGCCAATATTAACCCATTTGTTAATATGAGGGCTCACTTCGTTATCTGATGGCATTTTGAATACCTGAAGATAGCAATGTGCTTGAATTGAGTTGTCAGATCTTAAAAACTAAATACATACATATGCTGCTGGTGAACACTTGACACTAGAGATTGTCTCTAAGTAAAGGATGCCTTCAATTTGAGTATGGCAAAGGCAGTGGTTGGCTTGAACTGGGTTCAGATACAGTATTGCATGGATCTGCTCAGTTTTGTGTCTGTTCACCTCGCAAGCAGTACAAGTTGAATATGTCATGATAATGCGTCGCAGCATGCCAAGAGAAATCAAATTCCTTAAAACCAGGAAAAGAAATACATTATTTTACAGCTAAGACATTGTTATACAATGTACAATGAGAAAAATCCAGAAAATACCTGAAAAATACCTTATCATTTGGCATAAATTGAAAATCAAGATTTTAATCAACTGGACAAGGATCAAATCATCCGGCCCATGAGGAACAAACAACATGTGAAATTTAGTCTTAGAAAAGAGTGGACTGTATAAATAGGAGAGAATAAATCGAATTCTGAAAAAAAGAGAAACAATGTGTCTGACTGATTTGACACCTGACTGAAATTCCACATGAGTGCAAGAACCGTTGTGCATTCAATTACCTGTGCACTGGAATGAATGCAAAACAGTTCTAGGCAACTCAGTATTAAAACTAATCAACAAAATGTAGGCTAAGGTGAAATGCCAAATGAAAAAGTAGGTTAGTAAAATACAAACTTTAATCAACATTAAAGAATATACCAAAGGTAAAACCAGTAAAATAACTGACATCAATACTATGAATCACAAACTATTAAATCACATGAGCAAGAAAAAATGTAATTGATCCTAGTTGACATAAAAAAAATATGATGCCAACAATATGATTTAAAATAGAAAAATATTCTGTAATTTTGAATACATGAAATGACCCCTCAGGGTGACTGGTTGACAATATAAAATTGAAATAGAATTTAACTTTGTTATGAACAAAATTAGGATTAAGTTTAGAAAAAGATTGAAGTTGAAACTTATCACAAATCGAAAAACATGAAAAAACTTGAAAACAGCATTAATGATTCTAGTAAAAACAGAACAAGTAGAACAGTAATCTGAATGCAAGAACTGATTGCAATGTAATAATTTGAAATAGTAAATTATAACCAATGATAATCAGGTAATGATGTTGCCATTATGCAAACATCCCAAACAGATTAATTATTAAAGAGTGACAGTAAACAGTTATGAATATAACAGCAATGCACATAGAAAATAATCTATCTGGTTACCAAAATGGAATAATGAAGTATAGTTACTGAACAAGACGTTTATAGAATACCAGAGTCCATAATAAGTAGCCTAGTTTTCAATTTAAACCTAAAATTGTTATTTTTGATAACAAATGACACCTAGGAAAATTGAAATGTAAATATGTTGAATTGCAAGGCTTCAAAATTTGAATTGGTTCGATACCAACAAAAAGAAACAGGTAAGTTGAAATTAACCATAAGGTTATATTAAAAACAGTAGTTTATACTGAAATAGCCTAATTGCAAAATGCAGAAACTACAGCTTTAGCAATAATCAAACAAGAATAATAACAAAGAATTAAATAGGATTGATAACTGCAATGTTCACAGAACATTCATGATTTGCTTACAATACTGAGTAATTGAGTAACAGCTGTGTACACTCAGTGGCAAAGACCTTAAAGATACCTTAAAAAGGTCTTTGCTCAGTGGTACTTGGCAACGTTTTTCTCCTATCTTTCTTCACTGCCATTAAAACGTGGACCTCACCATATTATAAATAGTATATATAGTATTACTATAGTATTTTTGTGCCATGTAGAGAGCATTGGTTGGATAGGCGTTCAATCGACAGTTTCGATTCTGTACCTGTTCTGTTGTTTAAGCCTTGTACACACGTCCGTACAGATTCGCGCGAACAATCGTATGTACACATGCCTCGGCATTCACTGTACGTCCTTGTGGACGCGTTCCACGTATGCCTCGGCATTCAAAAAGCTATCTGATTTGCAGACGACACGAAGACATGGTAGATGTAAATTTTCCACATCATGACAACAATGGCGTCATTCCAATCATTGAAGATAATTATTACAAAATGCAGCTGTATAATTTATTTCAATGACTTGTATAATAAAATCGAAAATAAAACTCAACAAACGATGTTGGTGGGTTGAACGATTGTAGGTTGAACTAAGAAAATAAATTGCTACATGACATAAGATATGAGATTGTCAATTCAAACTTTATTAGTATGTGAAAACATTATTTTGTTAATATACTGAATCTGATTCAACTAGTTATCCAAACAAATGATACCATCATGAGGGAAGCAATAACTTTACAAGAACGATTGGCCCCAACTTTGAGATTCTTGGCATTAGAGATTCATTTGTTGGTCTCCAATATCTATTCTGAATCTCAAAAAGGAAAATTTCTACAATAATTCCAGAAGTTTTGATGACCTAATCAAAGCACTTAACACTGTTCTATAAAATTGACAGTCTTCTTTAACGAAATTAGCCATAATTTGAATCAAATACTGAATTGCTGCCCATTTTAAACTAACTCTGCTCATACACATGACAAAACAAGATTCTCCAAAAGATTAGCTTCAAGGAATACTAGTTCAAAGTTTGAATAAATCTCTCTATGGATAGCCTAGCTATCTAAAACATATAATATCATATTGGAGATTACAATTTTAATTACCAACTCTGATTGATAGCATAAAACAAACACAAGATGATTTGATTGCCACAGTATGTGAGCTATACTTTTCTGTAGGAACCCTGTAGAGAAGCTATTTTCACTTGAATTATGCAGTTCTAAATTTGTTAATCATGATACAAATTATATACTCCATGCATGTTTCTATTTAAATATTTGACAATCCACATACTAAAAGATTACAAAAATCCTACAATTCACAATAATTAGTTATTGGATCACAATTTGATTTGACATTCATTAACCTAATTCATTGGAATTAGGTTATGACGCCTTCAATGTTTACGTTTTGCCACACCCGTATGGCAAAAACGCGTCCACACGTACATTCAATGCTCGCCCGAGGCGCCTTTGAGCACGCCAAAATACCGACAGGGTTCTGGTTCGCCCACATGCCTCAGCGAACAGTGTCCAGACGTGCGAATGCAAGGCCATACACGTATGCTCACCCAAGGCAAACGTACGTGTGTACACCGTTTTAGGCTATGCCAAGACAAACCACTCTCTGTCTCAGAGAGCACCGTATCGCGCATGCGTTAGCAACGGGTTTTTCCCGTTCCATTCAGTCAGTTCTTTGAATGTAACGTTCTTTGTGATGATGGTTACCGAGCACTGTAACTGGAGCCAATCGTCATTCTATTTGATGAAGATATTATTATCCAATGATCATTTATAATTGAATTCAATATAATAATCAATATATTATCATTTTATTCAATAAAAGAAAGAGTACTTTTGAAAAATATAATTAATAAAATATAACAGTTGTTATTTAACTGATGTTGAAAAACACTATACCCTAACGAAGTCAGCATATTGTCATTTCAAAACAGAAACCGAACCCTCAACCTCCCCTTTTACATTTAAAACATCAATAAACATAACTATTTAAAAAAACCTCTAATCCCTTCCAGCATATTGAAATTTCAAAGCAAAATCCTAATCTATCTTTCCACCTTTGAAAATCAAAAAGCATAACTCTACCTGGACCCTAGCCCTTTCTAGCATATTGCAATTTTTAAGCAAAAACCTAACCTAACCTTATGAAACATTATTGAATATAATCCAAAAAAACCTAACCACCAACCCCTTACCCCTTCACATTTAATAATTTAGATTTCAAAGCAAAATCCTAACCCCCTAACCTATCCTTTCACATTTGAAACATCAAAAAACATAGCTCTAACTGCACCCTAGCCCCTTCTAGCATATTGCAATTTCAAAGCAAAAACCTAACCTATCCTTATTATCCTATCATTATTAAATATAACCTAAATTTAACCTAACCTCTAACCCTTTCACATTTAATAATTTAGATTTATTTGTCATCTTTAGAACAAAACATAAACATGTGGTTCATTTCATGAACATGTTCACAAATATGTGGTTCATTTCATGAACATGTTCACAAACATGTGGTTCATTTCATGAACATGTTCACAAATATGTGGTTCATTTCATGAATATGTTCACAAACATGTGGTTCATTTCATGAACATGTTCACAAACATGTGGTTCAAAGCAAAATCCTAACCCCCTAACCTATCCTTTTACCTTTGAAACATCAAAAAACATAACTCTATGTAGACCCTAGCCCCTTCTAGCATATTGCAATTTTAAAGCAAAAACCTTACCTATCCTAATAGAACATTATTAAATATAACCTAAATAAAACCTAACCCCTAACTCTTTCACATTTTTTGAACGATAGACAAGGATAGCAACACCATTGCAAATCGTACACTAACATTATAACGTGGACCTCACTTTAGATACTCAAAGAATACTTTTGAATAACTATGTTTTAGCTGTGATTGTTGCTGGCGGTTACTCTGTTTCTGAGACAAAGAGAAGCTGCTATGCCAAGTGCCAACTTAGTGTAGAAACCTTAGACCAGTTATTGAATAGACACGCTGAGAAGTCTAGCATCTGAAGCCAACATCTACTGCCAAGTCCACCCACCTTGACGTCACAGCAGTGACGTCACGCATCGTATTGAAAACTTGCAGATTGTGTCTATTTCAGATTCATGGTGTTTTTAGGTTATTTCAAGCTACGAAAACGATATACGGGCAAAAACGATATCTGTTAATTTATTATGTGTTATGTGATATCGGCTTGAAAGTTATAATGTGTTTTGAAAATAATAAGGTATGGTAGCTTACAAAACTAATTTAATGTCATGCTGCAGTGAGTTTACTTACATCATAACCAAGGATAATATTACAGTTACAACTTACAATATTTATGTGTATAAATTTCAACTTATGCATGAAAAGATATTCCACTTTTTTTCCTAAAAATTTCAGTGCAATTATATGCTGCGCAGGAGATTCATTTTCATAAATAATAATTACATAAATAAATAATAATCTGCTATGGAAAACAAGCTATGTTCAACAACAATGCATTGTTCAACAACAATGTAAGTTAAACACCACAAACACTTACACAACAAAATCAAAAAAGTTCTCTAAAATTTCTATACGATGCGTATAGATGGGTGGATTTGGCAGTAGATGTTGGCTTCATCGACTTTTAGTATGAATATACAATTGGCTGTGTCTATTCTATAACTGGTCTAAGGTAGAAACACACAGACAGCGTAGCGTAGCGCAGCGTATGTTTTGAAACAAAGTCATGCATTGATTGGTGCTTGTACACACTGGGCAGCGTATTAATTGGAACGTAGCGTACCATAGAGTAGCGTATATCGGAGCAACAAACTAAAACTAAGAATTTATTTTACAATTTAAAGCCAAGCAATATTCCTTGAACAATAAAACAAAATAACACATCATGTTGTTCAATATGTAATGATAACTGCTGATAAATTTGAAAATAGGTGAACTAGGACCCCATAAAATGGCTGCTCACAACAATAGTGTCATCTGTGTCATGACCTGTATTTTATAGACCTTGCAAGCGTGTCCGTAAGCTGCTGCCACCTAGTGGCTAGCTCTCAAACTATCGAATAAATAACGTAGAAACACACAGAAAAGCAAAGCGTAGAGTACAGTAGCGTAGAGTATTTGTAGCGTATTCGAAAACACACAGAAAGCGCAGGGTAGCGTAGAGGCGGCAAAATTCAAATTTAGATTCAATCCAATTCACAGTATTTACAAATTATAAGCAAGAAGATAACAAGATCACACTGTTCAACAAGATGAAAATATTATTGAGTAGGCTATCTAATAATTAATTACTATTGAACAATAATTTTTGACTGAAACTTGGAATATAATACTATCTATTATCAGGACTAATCCATGAATTAGGACTAATGAATAATACTTGCCGAGAGTTCAATACTCTGGGTCTGCAAGCAATAATGAATACCTATGAATTTATCCATGGATAGATGGAAAATAGAAATAGAAGGAAGATCAATTATACAAAAATAAAATAAATGAGTAGGTAGGCTACATTAGAAATTTTACAGATCAGACTTCACTTTTAATAGTTTTAAATATATAAGTAGATGTTACTATAAATTTAGTGTTTGTTAATTCTCTAAATAATGATAAAATTTGATATTTTATTCAGATTTCCAATGTTCTCATTTATTTCAAATTACCCTTGTAAAAGAAATGCTAAGCTCTTTCCATGATTTCCAATAACTCTGTATGTCTACATTCCTTCGACTATAGTGTGTTAGAAAAATTCTATACTGAGAAAGTTTATCTTATACTGAAAGGAAGATTATACCTCATAATATTAGTGCTACCTCAAGTGATGAGTGATCATTCATAATATAATAACTACAATAATTATAACTATTATAACTCATTAACTTATAAGTAATAAGTGAAAATATTATACTTGTCCCGGGCTAACAAATAATTTATGTATTTAGCATTCATCTAATTTCCATCTAGCTGTTTACCCTGTTGTCAATATTTGCAGAAACAGAAGTCTTAAAAGGGTGATTTACAGCATTTAATTGAAATTTTCGTTGAATAATAATTATCTATAATTAATTAGAATTTGGACAATAATGCAACTTCCAATTTATTTCCATCTGAAAATTCTACCTTATTATAAAATAAGGTCTTTAATCAGTATATATTAAAAAATGGATGAGCATATTATATTATTTCCAAAATATTTCTTATTTCATAAAATACTTCACTCATTTTCAATGTACTTGATTACCACACAGTGTTTAAATGCTCCCACCAGTCAGAGTTATTGCAATCATTGTAATATTTGAGGTTATACGCTCGAATATGCTCCGAGAAAAACCATTGATATATATAGTTGGATGACTAAGCTATACCTTCAAGCGTTTGGAAGCATGATGCCTCCTTCATTTCTCGTCGCCATTGAATATCGGGCAAGAAGTCAGGCGCCCAGACAGACTTATATAGGGAAACATCGACTTTCATTGCGTTATATCTTTTGACATACTTGATGGATTTCAATATAATTTTTTTTCAACTTTTCTTCATTTCCATTACCATATGATACAATGATTTGTTCATTGAACATTATTTTTAACTCGACCAAACATCTAATTTAGTGAACCTACCTCACTACAGATTTTGATCCATTCTATTAGCAAATGAATCTCATTCTTACAATATTTTCCTATTACCATGTATTCAGGATATGGAAAATAAAACATTTATCATAGAATGCTAATATATTACCGTATATTTTATTAGATGGCAAATAATAATAAATCAACTGTTATCACAATATTTTGTGAAACTGTTTCCATTCGTTTTGCAACTTAAGTAACTATAGGTACTAACTATACTCTATACTCCTATATTTAATATAAGATAATAATTAACTTCATATTATAAGAATGGGAAAAATAAAACAAAAATTATAGATTGCTTATATTACTGTATATTCTATTAGATGGCAAATAATAATAAATTAACCATTATCACAATATTTCGTGAAACTGTTTCTCATTCGTTTTGCAACTTAAGTATAGGTACCTAACTATACTCTATACTCCTATATTTAATATAAGAGAATAAATGAAGCAATGATGAAGAATTTATAGACAATTTTAGCAAATAATATTTTCTATAATACAAATTTAGCATACAATATTTTCATTAAACTTGAATTTTAAAAACTTTTTAAGTGAAAATGCACTTACTTTATGTACAGTGACGATCGTTTCGACCTGTTGTTGGTCATCATCAGACTGTGGGAATTCACTCAGATGACAAGGCTATGTGTGGTAAGGGATGAAGGTGGTGGAATAGGTTGTGGTGGGGGTTGGGTTGGTGGATATTTAGTGCGGCGGTATTTTTGAACTTTGGACTATTTTGTCAAAGAGTGTGTGGGAAGAGAAATTTATTTGATCATTTAGGAGACTGTTGGGAACTGTTTTGTGTGGTTGTAGATTTCGTATTGTTCTAATACATTGAGTTTTTCTGCTTTTTTGAGAGATATGGAGGATTTCAAGATTGGTGGCGATGTCTGTGTATGTGTGGTTTGTGGATATAATATGGTCAGCAAAGTTTGAGTGGCTATGTGGTTTATTAATGGCTCTGATGTGCTCTTTGTATCTTGTCTGAAAGTCACGTCCAGTCTGTCTGATATACAGTTTACTACAATCATTACATTTTAATTTGTAGATGCCTGGTTGCTCAAATCTCTGTTTGTTTGTTTGATAATTTGAAAATGTTTCCTCAGTGAATTTGTTGTTTTAAAGGCAATTCTGTATTTGAGTTTTTAAAAGATGATGCTACTTCTGTGATTTTTTGTTGTAGTATGTGAGTGTGATAAATTTTTGGTCATTTTCCATATTATTTTTGGTTGATGATTTTGTTCTTATTTTGTGGAGTAGGTTGTCAACTAGAGTGGATGAGTATCCATTTTGTTGGGCAATGAATTTGATCGTGTTGAGCTCTTGGTTGTAATCAAATTGTGTCATGGGGATATTCAATAGTCTGTTGATCATATGGTGGAAAGCTGCATGTTTATGTTGGGTTGGGTGGTTGGAGGTATTGTGAATTACTGTGTCAGTTGTGGTAGGTTTCCTGTATATTTTAAATGTTTTGTTTCAAACTTTGCTGACCATATTATATCCACAAACCACACATACACAGACATCGCCACCAATCTTGAAATCCTCCATATCTCTCAAAAAAGCAGAAAACTCAATGTATTAGAACAATACGAAATCTACAACCACACAAAACAGTTTCCCAACAGTCTCCTAAATGATCAAATAAATTTCTCTTCCCACACACTCTTTGACAAAATAGTCCAAAGTTCAAAAATACCGCCGCACTAAATATCCACCAACCCAACCCCCACCACAACCTATTCCACCACCTTCATCCCTTACCACACATAGCCTTGTCATCTGAGTGAATTCCCACAGTCTGATGATGACCAACAACAGGTCGAAACGATCGTCACTGTACATAAAGTAAGTGCATTTTCACTTAAAAAGTTTTTAAAATTCAAGTTTAATTTTAATAGTGAAAAAGTATGGATATACAACAGAGTAATATTTTCATAGTTCACAAAATATTACAATATAAGACAAATTAATGGAATGGAATATGGATACCTATATTGGATCTATGGAAATAAAATATTTATTATAATATTACCGAAACTTATATTTTATTGCTTGGCAAATGATAATGAATCAATCTAAGCACAATATTCCTTGAAACGATCATTTGGCACTAGGCTTAGCCTGCATGAAACATGACTGATGAAAATATAAAAATACTTATGTATGAAAAGAAATATTTTTATCTGGTGCATGCAGATTCGTACATCCATAAGCACTGCATGAAACTACCATACTTTGAATATTTTTCATTGCTTCAATAAAAAATATTATCATTTGAAAAAGGCTCTTTTTCTACACAGCAAATACAAATACCCGACTTCTCGCCCAAAATTTCTGGTAGCTACACTAGCGCAGTGGCATCATAGCGGACTTCGCTCTTCTTAATCTTATTCTCTATATCAATGAGAAGAACAAACTAGTTTGTTCCTGAGGTAAACGCTACTCTACGCTGCGCTCCTATACGCTACCCAGTGTGTATACGCTACCACCGATCAATGCATGACTTTGTTTCAAAACATACGCTACTCTATGCTACGCTACGCTGTCTGTGTGTTTCTACACGAATACGCTACTATACGCTACGGCTACTCTACGCCATTCTACGCTACGCTTTTCTGTGTGTATCTACACTAAGTAGTTTTTTTCGACCGAAAAAAGATGTATGATTTTGGACCGCCTTGACGAGCCGAGAAGAATGAAGTGTAGTACAATGAAATCCGATCATTGTGTCAAAAGCTATATGTGTTTGAAATTTTGATCCTTGAGGTATCCTTAAGCGCGCCTCTCCACTAGGAAATACTGAAATGAAGTGCATCTAACGGGTGATTCTCATAGAACATAATCTCATGAACTTATGTCATTGTTCGAAAAATCAATGTGAGGACAATGTAGTTGGTGATGATGGTTGAAGCTGAAAATTAGGTGTTTTTCACAATATATTGTTGTCAGATGTACCTGGAAATCTATATTAGATGGAACGCTCTACCTGATCTCAGATTGTAGAGCATAATAATACGCCCAGAAGGATTTTGAATTATACATCTAAATGGTAACAATCGGAAGATATTGTTGATCAAAAACTAAAATTCTTCAGAATTGATTTTTATTCAAATTTCACTCATTTTTGAAAAATTATAGCTCAGTACTCATTGGAGATAGAGAGTTCCGAATGATCTCATTTTATTCCAAATTTTAAAATCTAAAAAAAGATGGAAGCAAATTTCTCTGTCCGATTACGAGATTTGGCAGAAAAAGCTGAAAACTGGAAAATGAGCTGAAAATACTAGGTTTTTGGGCAACTCTGTATCTAGCACAAGGAAATTTTGCATGAAGAAATTGGTTATGGACTTCTCTTATGTACCCAAATAATATATTAGAAAATCAGAATTACAATATAAATTGCATGCACCAATGTATATTAGTGACTGGACTAATGGAGACCTCACTATTCACTATAGGTAAGGAGAGTATTGCCACATGCCTATTATGCTTTACAAAAAAATTGAAGGTACCCAACACGATAACTCCAATCCTAATTAACGAATTGGCTCTTTAAACTCAAGGTCCTTAAACCATGAGTATATGGCAATAACAAAATTCAATTAAATTTAATACAAAATGATGGTAAATGACTAAAAACCCATGTTTTTCACGGTTTTCTCGAAAACGGCTCTAAAGTCTTATTCAAAATTCATACTCTGGATAGCTATTTATAAAGCTGCATACACATATACACTCTTCCAACCCGCACCGAGCACGCTCCGCCCTCGTACCGTCCTCGTACCGCCCTCGTTCCTCCATCGAACCACAGTCGCTCCGCTCACGCACCCATCATGAACGTAATGGAAGATGTTAGATCTTCTCGCGTTCCCCGGTCGAACCACTGTTGCTCCCCGGTCGATCATCAATCGCCCTGCTGGAGTGACGTTCGGTTGCGGAGCAGAGCGAAAGTCTGAACGCACCTCAAGCCAATATCGAACACCGCTCGTTATTTTTACTTTCCTTGCCCACTACCATAGTGTGTGTGTGTAAGGAAAGTATTGCTTTCCATAAAAAATTAAGGTACCCCAATTTCAAGTTTTCTATACGTTTCAAGGTCCCCTGTGTCCAAAAACATGATTTTTGGGTGTTGGTCTGTGTGTGTATGTCTGTGAACACGATAACTCCATTCCTAATTAACCGATTGACTTGAAATTTTAAACTTGAGGTCCTTATACCATAAGGATCCGACAATAAGAAATTCGATAAAATTCAATTCAAGATGGCGGAAAAAATGGCGGATAATTACTAAAAAACCATGTTTTTCACGTTTTTCTTGAAAACGGCTCGAACGATTTTCTTCAAATTTATACCATGGATAGCTATTTATAAGCCCTATCAACTGACATGAGTCTCATTTCAGGTAAAATTTCTGGAGCTCCGTAATATCCTTGAGAAAAATGGCGGATAATGACTAAAAAACCATGTTTTTCACGATTTTCTTCAAATTTATACCATGGATAGCTATTCATAAGTCCTATCAACTGACATGAGTCTCAATTCAGGGAAAATTGCAGGAGCTCCGTAATATTCTTGAGAAAAATGACGGATAATTACTAAAAAAAAATGTTTTTCATGATTTTCTTAAAAATTAATTGACCAATTTTTTTTCAAATTCATACCCTGTATAGTTATTTATCAGCTCTATCAACTAGCATGAGTCTCCTTCCTGAGAAACTAATGGGGGGCCCACCCCATCCTTGATAAATGGACTTTGTAACCTCCTTCTCGTGAATGAGGTAGGTAGGTAGAGCAGTGTTTATAAAAAGAACACATAACTTAGTCAAGATATTTCATCTGAAGAACAGCTGTTTTGACAACTTTTAAAAAAATCATCGAATTTCACAATAATTTATACAAAGGAAAAAGTACTCTGAAAACAATATTATATATACACATATACAGTAGTCTGATCGTAGTTTCAAATATGTTGCCGCCAATCATCATTATGTTATTCCCCTAAATTATTCTCGTTTAAGAATGAGGCTTACAGTTCAATGAGCAAGGAACTCATTGAGTGTACCACACCAGATTTTTATTTATTGATAAACAGAACACAATTCTCTAAGATGATCGTGTTTATATTTCACAGCTGGCTATTATGTCATCTTATGAGTTTCGGGGATGCCACGATATATTGATTTTTCACATACTCACTCACTCACTTTTTCACTTTTCACAGCTGTTTCATCCAAGGATGAATTATCCTTTTAATGTTCCTCAGGGTTTTCCCTGAGTTTTCCCAGGGATGCGACCTAGTGCAATCGAATTTTCATATCATAAACCTACTATGTTCTGAATTTCTTGATAATCGTTAGAGCCGTTTTCGAGATCCGGTGAAATACAAACATATAAACATCTAAAAATTTAAACATCCAATCATCTAAACATATGAACAGCAATTGCTCGTTTAATAGTATAGGATACTCTACTGATACTACTCACACAACTAAGCCCTACTGTTATTTATTAGTCTTATGTAGAGTAAATTGGTTTTGTTGAATTTCTATTAAAGATTTTTTTCAAAAATGGCTTGACCGAACCGTATTTTAAAAGAACACTTGGTTGTATTAAAAACATGGTTGAAAACATGTATTCATAATTTCGGCAAGACAGTCTTACCTTATTATACTGCTGTGGTGCTTTGTGCTCTGACGGTCGCCGAACGTGCTCTAGAGTTCGAGCTTCGCGACTTGCACATCGGAAACATAATAGTATTGTAAACTAAGGAAAAATCTATATTTTTCAAGATTGATGGTATGAAATTCAAACTGCCAACGTTTAACAAAAAGGTACCTAACGATTATAATATATAGACTATACCGTACGGCATTCTGTCAAGGATAATCAACTCTTGTATAATTTGGGGAAGGATGAAGAGCTATAATCCAAGGTCACGGAGTTGGCAGTTCCAAATGTACAGGGACATGCGAGAGCGAGAAGATACAAGTAATGAATAAAATTAATTTGAGCTAAAAACAAATTCGAGATGGGTTATTAATTACCTTGCCGCCAAATGCTTTAAGGATGTTCATCAGAGAATCTGTATACGAAATAAATTAAAAAGCCTCAACATTTTGACATTTATGGACTGTATAATATTATAACAGAATTGTATTCTGACTCTCAAATTAATGAAAAATGAAGAACATTAAAAATATGTTAATAACCGGTTTGAAACACGCACAAGAAGAACTTATATGCGCTTCAGCAACACAGTAGACAATTCTTTGAAAAACGTCCTTCCTACATGAACTGAGTTCTTTATGATCAGTTGCCATGCAATTAAGCTAAAAAAAATAATCAGGACTAAGTTTATTATTAGCTACTTTTGTATGTATATCATAATAATTATGTATATGTTTTGTCAATAAACTCCTCTGGTTGCAATTCATTGGCAATCAGAGAAATTATTATTATCTATATAATAAGAGAGAGTAGGGTTGTGTTTGTTCGTGTGTTCGTTAGTTCACATCAAAACATGTCAACTTGTGGATTGCATACTGGAAAAGATTTAGATCTCCATATTTTGCACATAAATTCTAAAAATATCAATCTCGTGTACCTCGAAGTCCAAATTTCAATTTTCCTTCTAGATTTTCCATAATTAATGTTCAAATTATGGGACATATGATTTCATATGGCGATTTCACATTCAAATCATACGATAAAATTAGAAAAAAAAACAGCTGTTCTATTATTGCTTTCTACCTGATTCAACTTGACCTCAATAATATTGTTTTGATTTTAGACCAGCTATAGATAAAACTGGTCTAAGGTTTTGATAATTGTATTCATGAATATTTTTAATAATAATATTGTTATTATTATTATTGAGATTATAATAGTATTGTTTTGATGATTATATTTTTATTTTTACAAACTCTGTATAATAATATGGTGAATGTGAAACTGCTGCATCAAAGAAATAATCTCAAAAACATCTGTTTGGAAAAAACATAGTTTTGAAACTTCGTTTTTCTGATGCAATGTATAGGCCTACATGAGGCATGAGTTATTAATTTTTCAGCTATAGTGAGGTCCACGTTATAATGGCAGTGTAGGAAGATAGGAGAAAAGGGTTGCCAGATCTGCCAGCCTTGCCACCCAAACAGCTGATACTGGTATATCTGATGAATTATTTAACTGTTCATTATTGTTGAAAATAGTTAAGAATAATTTATTTGTCAAGAAAATATTTTTTTTTGAGATGTGATAATACATTTTTATCATTGAGATTAAATATTTTGTCAATTATTTGAATTTATACATTGTTGATAAACGATGTGGCAACATTGCAAAGCGTGAAAGAGATAGCGATATCTGCTTTGTTGACTGATAGACAAGGATAGCAACACCATTGCAAATCACACACTGCCATTATAACATGGACCTCACTATAGAACAGTTTTTTGAGACAAAGTGCTCAATAAACGTATACGGTTTTATCAATGCAGTATCGGCAATATGAATATGCATGCAGTTAATATGGCTTTGAATAAAGGTGCTGATATTCTTACAAGAATAAATTATTCTCTTCCATTTTTATTTAATTTACAGTCCCAAAATTATTCGAGCCCTGATAGAATGATTGACTCGCTGTACAGTCAGTCAAAAATTTTATATTGAAATGAAGGGTATTTTGGCAAGCTGAACAAAAAAATAAGGTCCTATGCACCTTTTCAACATTTCTTCAAGTGAAAAATGAGTTTGTGGTTTGTCGAACATCCCCTGAAAGGGAAACTATTCAACTTATCCTATCTTTTAAAATAACAATGATTTCTGTGTTGAATAACATGTTTCTTGCCAACAACAATCGAACTCTTTGTGAATTTAGATATGACCTACACTGTAGATTTATATAAATCTATCAATTGAATACATGGGAATTGTAGTATTTATTTCAGTCAGTTTATGGTTAGTTGATGGAATTGTTGATTAATTGTAGAGCAAACTGTACAGCGAATTGTAATGGAGGACTCTGATTGGCTGAAAAGTTCAGTGTTCTGAGTACGGTACGGCGAACAGTTAAAACAGAGGCGAGCGGCATGGTGAACGGTTCGGAGTACGGTACGGCGAATGTTTAACAGCTGATTTTTAAATTTATGAATGAAACATGAAACTGAAAGGCGCGATGTTCGGTGGAATGCACGGTTTGCTGCGCGGTTTGAGGTTTGGTTCAGCTTGTGTGGTCGCACCTCTAGATGATACAAGACATTATACTGATCACAGATAAAAGCAACATAATAATCTATACTACGGTATAATAAAGGAAAGAACTGGCTTATACACGTACGGAATTGGAAAATTATGTTTGACACATAATCACGTCTTAACTACTGGACTGGTTAACTTGACATTTTGCATATAGGTTCCTTATTACCGAGGATGGTTATAGGCCTATTTTCTATTCAACAAGATTTGATCACATCAAGTTCTCAGTTTGTCAAGTATTCAATTTGACATGCTTCTAGTTGTTGTATGAAAGCAGCTGAACATTTTTTCAAAAAGGAAAATTAGAAGATAGGTATGATTGGAAATCCTATTCCAATAATAAAAACAGGTTTTCCGTCACACCCAAATTTCGTCCACTATTTTTGAACCGCCATTTTGAATCCAACTTCATTTTTTTAAATTGGAAGGTGGCCGGTCATTTATGATACATGATTTCGATACAGGATTTCAAGAGAAAATATGGCGAAAGTATGGTGAAAACCGCACATCGATATCTCAGACCTTCCAAAAGTTATTCTAATTCAAAGATACTGATAAACCATCTATCTATCATCTTCTACTAGTTTACTAGTATACTGTAATGAAGGAAAGAACTGGCTTATACACGTATACACGTGTAAAGGATAGGAAAATTATGTTTGACGCATCATCACGCCTGAACTACTGGACTGATTTACTTGAAATGTTGCATATAAATTCTTAATCAACCGAGGATTCTTATAGGCCTATTTTCAATTCTATTTTGATTTCATTAATAAGTCAAGTTTTCAGTTTGTTGAGTTATTAAATAGACCCTTGCGAAGCACGGGTTACCTGCTAGTTAATTAATATTAGAGAAAATGTTGTGTGTTTCAAGAAAAAAATCAGTATTTTCACAAAAACTTCCCTATATATTCAGGTTCAGTTAATATAAGAAAATATACATAATAAAGTTGATATACGTAAACCATTTGATTGGTTGGGGAAATACGAAATGAGTGAGTATGATAGAAGAGTAACAATGTGATTTGGAGCATTCAAAATAATTCAGAAGAAGATAAAGACATATATTCACGGGTTACCTGCTAGTTAATTAATATTAGAGAAAATGTTGTGTGTTTCAAGAAAAAAATCAGTATTTTCACAAAAACTTCCCTATATATTCAGGTTCAGTTAATATAAGAAAATATACATAATAAAGTTGATATACGTAAACCATTTGATTGGTTGGGGAAATACGAAATGAGTGAGTAGTGATAGAAGAGTAACAATGTGATTTGGAGCATTCAAAATAATTCAGAAGAAGATAAAGACATATATTCACACATTCACATTGGATTGCATCAAATTGAATTTCATTCATCAATCATCAAACCATCACAATCATCGTCATTATCATCAATGTTTGGGTAAATTTCATCTTCATTATTTTCTTTGAATCCAACAAAAAATTCATTTGGTGTTTCCTTGGAGTGTTGCATATCATTTTCGTATCCATAAATAATATCTTCGGTTTGATTTTCTTGAAAATTTTGAGATCTGCTTTGAATATCCTCTAGCATCATGCAGTAAGGTGCACAGTAACAATCAGGGTTATCGCAAGAGTTGTAGCATAAGTTGGATACCGATACCCCATTATCCAGTAATTTTGAGCATTCCAATTCATTAAAGTGCGTTTCCTGTCTATCTTGTGATTTGTATTTCAAAGTTGGATCCCCCAATTCAGTCAATTCATTAAATGTTTTAGATGTATCACAGTTAGGAACGGATATATCTGGAATAGAGATAAACATGGATGATAATATAATAATATTTCATATCAAAATCGGTTGGTTTTAATTGGACAGGTAGGCTAAAAGATCATTCATAAACGAATATTTCCATGAACATTACCGTAATGGAAAATATATGTTTGTCTTCATCATTCATATCATTGAAAGTAATAATAAATTCAAATTTATTTACGCAAAT